>NW_016107340.1:7369856-7393399 GCF_001604975.1 Cebus imitator | reverse complement strand
TAGAGACGGGGTTTCACCATGTTGACCAGGATGGTCTCGATCTCTTGACCTCGTGATCCACCTGCCTCGGCCTCCCAAAGTGCTGGGATTACAGGCTTGAGCCACCGTGCCCGGCCCCTCACCCAGTCTTATTTAACTGGCTTAATCTAGTCTACTTGGTGATACAGACTGAGAAAGAAAACACCACAGGAAATAACGGTTTCCTTTTTACATTATTGCTTCTAAAATTAGAAATTATATAAAAGTTAAATAAAAAATGTCCTGAACTCTCAAAGAGAAAGGTAGCGTAGCATATCAAATCTGAGTAACAGTAAAAAATAGAGAATATGAATCCAGAAATGGATACGGTAAATAAAATTCCACATTTTATAAGTTTAGCAATAATTATTTTTTGGTCTCCATGGTACTCATGATCTACATGATGTCATTTATAAAGTCATCAATTAACCATGCATCAATTACTCAAATTAAAAAGCATCAAATATGTATTTTGTTGGCTTAAAAATATATTGCTAAATACATTACTTACTGATCTAATTCCAGGTAAATTTAGGAGGGATCCAAGGACTGGCACTCTTCTAATAAAGCCAACGACGACAGGAAAGAAGCCCCTGGGAGAGAGGAAAAAAAGTCTTAATAGTTACACATTTTCTGTTTTCAAAATCAATTGCTAACCAAGGAAATAAAGAGTATCCTATTAAAATTCTAAATAATTTAGGGATTTCAAACTTAGAAATAACTACAAACTTAATGAAAAATTTTGTGATTGTTGGTAAAAATGTGAGAAGCGCATAATGAAGCCTAGCTATGTTGTATGCTCAAATTATGAGTTAGCTCAACTGCTGAAAATTTTTCCAGCTATGAGCTGTGTGGGGTGAAACTGATCAAAAGAAAGTGGCTGTTGAGACCATATGTGTAGAACCATGAAAACAATAATAACTATCATTTACGAAATAAATACTAAGGGTCTTAAAAGGGTATCTGTGACCCTTCCCCCTTTTCTTGTCCTATGCATCTCTTTATCTGTATCCTTTGTAATATGCTTTATAATAAACTAGTAAACGTCAGTGTTTCCCTGAGTTCTGTGAGCCTCTCTAGTACATTAATCAGATCAAAGAGGGGATCGTGGATCAGTCAGATGCATGGGTAAAACAACCTGGGGCTTGTGGCTGGCATCACTGGAAGTAGAGGACAGCTGCGAGACTGAGCCCTCAACCTGTGCGATCTGGAGCTATCTCCATGTAGACAGTGTCAGAATTAAATTTGGAGGATGCCCAGCTGTTGTCTGTTGCAGACAACTAATTATTTGATTGCTGTATGGGGAAAACCCCCCACACATTTGGTCACAGCAGTCTTCTATGTTGATTGTGGTAACACGAGTACAGGAAAAGCTCTTTTCTCCAGAGTTAGGAATGAAAATACTACAATGAATAGAATTCAGAAATCAAGCAGTAAGATTCTGTCATGAATCTGTAGAAGTCAAAATAAAGAATTAAACAGAAAGTAGAATTTTTAACATTAGACACGTATGTTGATGGTATACGTGCGTGTTTCAAAGAAAATCAATTATTTTCTAGTAGTACTGAATTCAAAAGATCATTTATTTCAAGTATTATTTTAAAATATAAAAATGTGTGATTTCAAATGCTATTATTTAGGATTATAAATATCTAGAAAAACAATGCCAGAGACCCTTGGAACTAAATCTCCAGCTCAGAATATCTCAGATCATAACAAAACCCAACAACAAAAACTAGTATTTAAACCACAAAGCTCTTTAAACCACAAAACCAATGTAGTCTTCCAAGCTTATCAATGATAAGGACTTCCCATTTTTATTCATCTCAAAGATCAGCGTTGGCTTTTAACTTCATTACTAAAATTCCTACATAACTAAGAAAGCCAATGGTTTTCTTAGGTCTTAAGGAGCTTTTCTGCTGCAAGATATACCTGCCAAAACAAACTCATTTTCTTTACTCTCTTCTCTCTTAGTCACTATCAGTTTTATTCCTAGTTCTTCTCCCAGCTCTTTTCCTAGTCCCTTCCAGTGTTTTCTTCTTTTTGTCTACCCACCCTAAAATGTCAAGAGTACTTCAAGATTCCAGTCTTACCATTCTATACTCTGTACTATATTAAGAGCCTCTTGACTGGCTCCTTTGACTTCAGTTTTTCTCTTTAATACATACTTGATCCTGATATCAGAGCAATCTTCCTAAAACCCCTACCTGGTTATATCACCTCTGGCTTAAAAATCTCTGTGACCCACACCCTCGACCTTCTTCAAACACTGCTCCCCCAGTCCAAATTTGGTTACAGGAAAAGATACTTTTCTTAACAAGTCGTCAAAGAAAGTTTGCAACCTGGCTCCAGACTTCATTTTCATTTTCATTGTCAACCATTTCCTTCAATTGCTCACATGCTTCTGTTCTGCAGGAGCATTCATTCTTTTCAGAACAAGCTGTGTATTTTCAGGGCCCTGTCTGTTCCTTCTGTCCAGTTAACTGTCGTTTCCTTTTCATTTATAGGATGAATTCTTACCCATTCTTCAAACCCCAGTTTATGAGTTAACATTTCTTACCACTCCTTGAATTTACTAATTCTTTAATCATGTTCCTATAATATTTGGCATATACATTTATAAGGGCAATATAACTTTATCCTACTGGTATTTTTAGAGTCTACTTTCCATAATAGAAATTAGAGATTTTCTAAAGCAGATTTGGTACTTAATTTATTTTTATGTCTCCTGTGGGTAACACAGTCCTGGCAGATAGAAGACAAAGGATATGCATTTCTGGAATAAATAATTAAGACCAACCCTACTTAAAGGTATTTTCTCTTTTTGAGATGGAGTCTTGATCTGTTGCCCAGGCTGGAGTGCAATGGTGCAATTTTGGCTCACTGCAACTTCCGCCCCCCAGGTTCAAGTGATTCTCCTGCCTCAGCCTCCAAGTAGCTGAGATTACAGGCACCTGCCACCACGGCTGGCTAATTTTTGTATTTTTGGTAAAGATGGGGTTTTGCCGTGTTGGCCGGGCTAGTCTTAAACTTCTGACCTCAAGTGATCCAACCACCTTGGCTCCCCCAAAGTGCTGGGATTACAGGCATGAGCCACTGCACCTGGTCAAAGGTATTTTCATACACATACATATATATATCCCAATGTTTACCTGCTAACTGGCATTTACAAAATCTTAACAGATCAAAATCTCCTATAGTGGTATATTTGGTAAGCAATCTTCTAATATGTACATGCGCTAAATAAATTGGCATCAAGTGGTAGTAATTACTAAGTATAAGATTCTACGCACTAAAATGCTCAATCTATCTAACTACTTACCACTATTTAGTTGATGAAAAATATCGAGCATAAAGATGGTACCTTAAAATGCTAATAAAGTAAACTTTATTGTACTGACAACACAAGATAATTTATACCATTACTTAGGCCATGATTTACATTTGATAAGCATTTTTATAGTTGCTTGATCTAAAACTATAATAAAAGATTCACCTTCAATAAAATTCCTTTTAAGGAAATGATCATCATCTTACTCCAACTGATGCAAATATCTGGGTTTTTGTAATAATTATCTGACATACTGGTTTACTGAAAGACAATAATATGCCTTACCTGAACAAGAGAAAAAATCCATAAATTTCGAAGATCATGCCTATCAAGGGCCAACCAATAAGGACTACAAATACTCCACCCAGAAAAAATCCTGTAGCTTTCATTTTATGTTTTTGGAAGAAGAATCTAAATGTTCTTTCTAAACCAATTACAAAAGCCAAGCCAGCCACAAATAAAACCTAAAAGAGAAAGAAAATACAACACAGAAAAGGTAGTTAAACACACTGCATAAATTTGAAAAGTAAAGCCAAAGCTAAATATAAAAAAAGAAGCACATTTGTTTGGCTTTTAATGTGGGCAACTGGCCAGACAGAACTGTAATGTACAACCAAAAAGCAGAACCAAGGAGTGAGTTATGCATGTTAAAGCTGTAGTTTTGTTCCACTTGTCTCATTCCTCTTCTATCTTGATTAAATGGAGAAAAAGAGAAACAAAGAAAGATTAGACGTTACCAAGGGGCATCTGTGTTTGCAGTAGTTTTCCTAGTTTTAGCTGGATGAGGAAGGCTTAGTCAAGCAGATGAGTTGGCAAGGCATAAAGAGGAAAGCTGCCCATAAATATGTCACCCCAGGGTACTCCTCTTGGTTCTGAAATATTCATCATAGGCTACAGGAGTTTCTATGGATGGGAGAAATATTGACATGGCTAAGTTGATAGTAGAAGAAACAACGTAAAGCCAAGAAGATTCTAGTTTTATAAATTCTAGAATATCTGGTGGCAGCAGAAATAAAAATACAACCAAATGTTTTCAAATATTTCAAATATTTTGAATGTATTCTGACTGTGGACAAGAAATGGTGGTGTATTAAGAGCTTGCTTTCCCCAGGTTTGCTTTCCAAATACTTGCCCTCCCCATTAACTTTCTATAGTGAAAAATATTTCACACAAATATATATTAAGCCTAATGGTTAAACTTCATATTCTAGGATACCAGTGCTATTATCATTTATGAAGACATCAATTTTGAACAATTTTGCTATCCTTTATCATTTCCAATTAAAAGCCCAAATATATATATATATATATATATAGTGACTTCACTGCCTTAGAAGGGTTATTATTTATTTTTGGAATGTAACCTCCACACATGAATAGCATAGTACACATTCCAAATAAACAACCATTAACAAAGAAATATAGTTTTTTAAAAAAGTTAAAAAAATCTGTATCTTACACAGCTGAATCAAATTCGAAGTCTTGGATTTTTAAAGTAAAAATACTTTAGCCAATTTACCAAGACACGGGACTATCAAGTCATCTATTTTGAACCCTATTTAGAGGCAGCCTTCATTTAATCTCTTGTAAATCTCAGGACAAACACTTAACAGAATAGTTATGGAATTAGAAAACCTCATTAAGTGTTTACCTTTTATTTTAACAGAAAGCTGACAAGTTTCATTCCTGATGGAAATAGAGAATGTAACAGGAATTACTCATAAGTAATAGTGAATTATTTTCCCCAAATCTAATAGCAGCTAATAGTTCATTGTAGGTAAAATTTTCCTTATAAATTTAGTTAAAATATATATTTAAAAACTCACATTTCCAATAGCCAGTAGTGCTTTGTCAAAAAAGAGAATCATTCCAAAGAACAGGAAAAATACTCCAAATCCTGTTAATCCCATTCCAATTTCTGCAATATAAGTTATATCGTTAAGGGCAGAGAAAAATTAAAGTCACATTAACATTCCTATAAACTAAGTAAGAAAATGTTCCAGTTTTCCTTTCATTGATATAAGAAAACAGGTACTGAATATTGCAGGTTAACTTCATAATGACATTTGTTTAGATCTATAACAAATTAATTATCAGCAAATTATTTCAAAATTTAAAACATGAATGAAAATTTCTAATCCTTATGTGGGAGACAGTATTTCTCAGACATAGCTATAATAAAAAAGATAAATCAGGATTCTAAACCTTTGGTTTTATACACACACACACACACACACACACACACACACACACACACACACACGTTTCCTCCTAAGAAGCTGTCTTGTATCAGACATAAATGTATAGGTTTCCTTTAATTACTTATCTCCTTTCACATTCTATAATTATTATTTATATGCACAATATCTGTAGTTCTTTCTTACTCTTCTTAAAATTAATTCCTTCTTTATTCCATTAGAAAGGTTATGGTAGGCCAGCACAATATCTTTCATTCAATTATACACTGCTTGTCACAATAGCAGCAAGAAATATTTTGCAAATCACGGTAGCAGTCTTCTCAAAATCAAATTTTCAGGTCAGGCATCACTTTTAATTTCTTGATTACTTGTTATGGCCTTTTCAACTACAAATTTACCTAAACTATAAATCTACTTACATATTTAGTCTAGAGTCCTAAAATCAACTCTCCAAAGTTTCAAAGAATACTGTTTTACCTCATATTAATATTCTAGGTTGTTAGTGTTTCATTCAAAAACAAAGAATCCTTGATCAACTGCCAGATGCAAGGAACTGTTCCAGGTACTGAATATGCAGTGGTAGACAAGGTGTAAGCTTTAAAGTCTATGTTTATCTTGCATATAAAATTAATACTTTCATTGATTGTGCATTCTCTAGTCTTATCTTTTTAGTATGAAAAGTCTTAACTCCTAAGGTGGCAGAAGTACGCTTCTATTAATGCTATAAAGCACAATTCACTAAGTCACCTCCTTGATCATTTTAGTTTTGATTTTAGAAAACAGCCACCAATCCACAGTTTAGCTAGAAGTAGTACCTGCATACAGATGAGTCAGAGTAGAAGCCACTGTATTTTTGGAAGCACAATTTAAAATACACTATCACTGACTTCTGATCTATTGCTTAACATTCTTGCCTCAAATCCAGAAAGCTAAAATCTAGGTCACAGCTACTTAAAAAAATCTTAAGTCATATAAAATGTTCTGTTAAGTTGAAAACTTGTATCAACTTTAGCTTTTTCTACATTCCTCACCTGCTCAATTTCCTGATAACTAGTGTCTTCCATTCTAGCCACCTTTGTTCCCAAAATTAGTCTAAAATAATTCAGGTATATGGTCTATAAATATACCAGTTACGCATATTCAACACACATTCCTATGAAAATTTGAGTCTGATACTTTCATGATTAAATGCCTTAAGAGAATTTACCAAATTAACTGTTTGGATAGCAGACATAATTTCACAGAGGAAAATATGGACAAAAGAGCAAGTAAATTATATTAAATAACTATTTAGTAATTAGGATTAAACATTGGCAGCTTTATTAGTTGAATATGCCTCATTTCTATCTTCTCACAAATAACCTTGATGATTACATACAAATTTTGAGATGTTTTTAGAAAGGAAAGTATATGGAAAGACCCCTACTACGTACTGAGAATTTACCACAAATTTGGTCTCATGAAGTATGTCACATACCTTATATAACTTAATATTTCTAATACTACTAGAATACAGGCATAATTACATCATTTTAAAGATGGAGGAAATTGAAGTTTAGAGAGTTGACTTAAGTAGCACAAAGCCATTCTTCTAGTTAAGCATTTGAACCAAGGTCTTTTGAATTCAAAGTCGATGTGCTTAACCATTAATGTCATACTTCTTCCCACAGAATTTTTACTTTTTAGGTTAAACATGTTTGGTTACATTAAACTCAAGGACACTGGAGTACACTGAACTTCTGGGGGAACATGTCTTTAGGGGGATTCAAGTTTGATATTAGCTTGTTATCTAACATAGCCAAGTGGAACTATTAAAAATCAACTGCAGTGAAAAAGGGCAATGTCTGAGTATGGTTTACTATGTAATGAAGTATTTATACAACATTTTTATAATTTATTCAACAAAATTGTGAGGTAAAAAGTAGCACTGGCCCTATGGCTCATGTGTGCAACCATGGACCTAGAGGTATTAAGTAACATGTTCTTGATCACAGAAGCAGCAAAAACATGTGTGTAGGTGCTGGTGGTATGGAATCAGGTACAACAGTCTGTGGAGTCAGCATTCAACCAGTTTTTCACTCCACTGACAATGGTCTGGTCCTACAACTACAACATGGGAACCACAATACTCCTACTACTTTATCCAGTACAGGTCAGCAGGAGACATTGCCCACAACATCTTTGCCAGAACTGGCACTGGCAATGACATTGCCAAGGCTCCTGATCCATACCGGTGAAAAGTCTCAAATTGGCCTCACTGTGCCTTTTTGTCACCTCCAGGTTCCCCTTCTTCCCCATCCTTATGCATTCATAAGCCCTCTGGCTATCAAAAGCCTGGCATAGAGCTGCCTTCTTCCCATTAGAATAATATCCACTAAAATAAACTTATTATCTTCCTTCACTCCTCCCACATGTTTAAAAAACTGCCCAAAAGTTTTTTAAAAAATGATAAAAGCAATCTAATACAACGAATTTGTCTAACCTAAGGAGCATACTGTAGAAATTTTATGAGGAAATAATCTAATGGCAGACACTGTTAGCATTTTGATATTTGCAATTTTTAAAAGCAGCATTGTCTTTCTTACTGTGCCCTTTGAAAAACAGAAGTCAAGAAAGAATTCAATTGAACATTAACTGTACTGGAGAACACAATTATCACACTAAAATTTTAGACACTGTGATGAAATGAAGATTTAGAAGCAGCATGGAACTGCCCCTCCTCCATCCCTCTGAAAAAGTTTCGTCTTTTTTGGGGTGGGTGGGGGAATGGTGGTGAGGAAAGTCGTATTATAGAATTCCTTAAAACAATCATGAATTTCCATTTATTCTACTCTGATCAGTGCTGGGTCACTCTCTCTAAAAATCAAAATCCCAGAATAATCCTGGCAAATCACTTGAATGATGGCCAATCTCTGCAGTTAAAACACATTCACACACAAATACAATTTGAAATCCAAAATGCATTTGCTTCACTAATCATTTTATGCTTCAATCCACTTTCACCTAAAACATGTGACACGTGAACAGCAAAGAGTAAAATTTCATTGCCCTCACAAAATTTAATGAAGTGAGGAGAAAGCTTCTCAGAAAGAATGCCCATAGTCCAACCCCACCCTCTTGTTTTTGGAATGATGTAAAGCAGGTGCTCATCACTATATTAAGCCTTCAATAAGATAATTTCTATGCACAGGAATTGTGCATAGAAATTATAAACTTGATATATATAAAGTTTATATCAAGTCTTCTTAGATGATAGTGGGGTACAGTGCAAAAGGTTTCTGAGTTAGCAGACCTGGGATCAAGTCTTGTTTCTGCCACTTTTTTTATGACCATGTACTGAATTTCTTTCGTGCCTCATTTAACTTCTGAAAGGGGCATGCTTCTCTTTGCCTTACAGGGCTCTTAAAAGAATTGTGCATAATGATTTATATGAAAGCACATGGTAAACGGAAAGAAAATACCTTTACATAAATGCTAGTAATTATTATTACACTAGATTCCCACCCCCTCAAAAAACACTTTTATTTTCTTTAATCAGAACAGGCCAGGCCAATGGACCAAAGTGGACAGCAGCCTTGGGGCAGGTGGCCCCAAGGCGCAGGCCCAGTCCAACTTCAGGAGGGAAGATAGCCTGATTGGGGTGGCAGTGTGTGTAGGAGGCCTTAGAAGCTCCGTCAAGTTGGTCTGCCATGACTTAAATATACACATGAAGACTAAGGGCATTTTAAATAAAGTTCTATTTTTCACTTCAACATACTGTTTAAGTCATAAAATCTTGAAAATCTGAGTTAATTGGAATGAAATGAAAGGCGTGGCAGATAAAGCAAACTGAGACAAAAACAGACTCATATGACCATCAAAAGATGAGACACAGAGCTTGGGCAGACATAAATACAAAAATCATTAATAATAAAAAGTAGTAGGAAAGTGAAAATATAACGACAGAAAAGGAAAGCAATTATCAGCACTAGCTTTAGAGATGAGACAGGCCTGGAGAACTGAGGCAGTGAGAGTGTGATGCTAAAATAATCAAACAAGCCACAAAACACAATATACAATACTAACGAAAGATATCCTTTAATGGAACACAAAGTGCCTTTTCTCTACTGCTTGAAACTTTAGCGAGTAGAAAAGTGAGAGTGTTTCAAGAGATTTCTAAAAGGTTGCTTACAGTATTGGCAAAAAGCGAATATTCAAAATACCACATTGAAGTGTAAGCATATTTTAAAAAGAGCCTACTATAGACGACATTTAAAATACCGCCCCCCAAATAAACAGCCAGCTAGGGACTTGTAGAGGACCCGAAGAGTGTCATGTGCATAAACGATCCCGAGAATGGGCCGCGGGCACCACGCAAACTTTCTCTTGTGGCGAGCCCCCAGAACAAAGCGCCTTTCTCACAGGGGATGAGGACATCAGCGCGACCCTGGAATGAGACAGACTCTCGGCTAAAGCTCCCCTCCTCAGCTAGGGCGTCCCACCCTGCTCCATAGACTCTTCTCCCAGGTCAGGTCCGCCACTGCAAGCCCAGCCCCGGCATCACGAAGGCAGCCCCTTCGGGTCCTAGCAGCCCTAGCTCGGTCTCGCAGGCCGCCGCCCCAACCCGGAGCTTCATTCATTGACCCCAGCGGAGGGGCGAGACCCAGCCGAGCGATGGGTGTGCGCGGCTCGAGGCGGGGGCCCCGGGGCAGGTGCTTACTCTGCGTGTCCGTTAAGGAGATCATGGCTGCAGTAGTGAGGACAGCGGCGACACAACCTCGGAAAGCCCAGGGTGGGAAACTGAGTCGGGAGAAATGAAGCCGGGAAACAGCCCAGGCGAGAGCCGCCACGTCTTCCGGAAACACGCAGCCACCCTCACTGCCGTTTTAAGACCGCGTCCTATTGGCTAAACCTGCTTCCAATCTCAACCAATAATTCGCAATCTTGTTCGGTGGCGCCCATGGTGGCCACACCCCTTGACCAATTAGAGAAGGTTGTTATTTGCGATTGGCCGAACTGACCGACCCGGAAGGGTGGATGCTTTCAGCTAGGTGGCGGGAAGATTTTACTCCAGAGCGGCAAAAAGAGGTGGTTAGCTGGCTCGAGGCCTGGGTGCTTTGGGAGTCCGAGCTACGAGAGTCGGACACCGGGGAGTCAGACACCGGAGAGTTGGACCAGGCTCTGGGATAAGTCCTGTTACAGCTCTGAAGGGTAAAGGGTGTGCGCTTCTTGAGTCTTCCCTTTCCTGCAGGAGGGCGAGGCCGGTCTGTTGCGGATCACTTCCTTTCGCCCAGGAAGAAACTGGAACGTTACTCACTGCTCTGCTCTGAGAACTCCGGCCTTTAGGAGCGCGTTCGCCTACCGACTGGTCAGTTGAGCTCCCCATTCTTTTCTATGCAGGAAGCTTGACCACCAAAGCCTGTTTATTAGCAGCCGCCATTTGTTAATAATACTACTGGGGATGTTTCTTCCATCCCCTACTTCACCGTAGCGTAAGGAAGGATGTTATTAATATTATACTATTGCTTCTAAGTGCAGGTGGCGGGGAGAGAGAGGATTTAGCCTGTGGTACCTCAGTGGCGTTTCCTGCAACATTGATGACTGGCTGTGGCCCTGTAAAATTTTCCTGTGGATGCCTAGCTTATAGACCTGCTATAGTTCAATCTCTGGATACATTTTATATTGAGATATCTTTTGCTATTAAATCACATCATTTTGGGAAAGAGCAGTCTTTTAACAGCATAATCAAAGGAGTTATTTGAAATCGTGGGGTCGGGGGTGGAAAATGGATATAGACTATTATCTTTTCATAAGGGTGGAAACAGCCCCTGCTTTCAGCCTTAGCAAACCTGAGCCCTCACTGTATCAAGGCATTTTGCTGGGCTGTGAGGATACAAAGGTGAAGAGATTGAACCCCAGCCCTGGCAAAGGACCTTACATCTGTGGAAGGAATGTTACATTTTCATTACATGAAGGGATGTTTGTATAGGTAAAGAATTAGAAGTCCTTGGTTTACTTACCTATTTAGCTAACTTTTAAGTGTGGTTATTCCACATTCTTTAGCAAGGCAAAAAAAAAAGAGAGTCAGCCTATCTTTCCAGCCTAGTGGTGGCTTCAGAATTCTATGTAGGAAGGGCGTAAGGTCAGCAGTCTAAGGGTGGGTGGTGCAGAAGTGACATTTGGAGAGCATTCTTAATTTTAGAAAACGTCTGTATTAGAGAGATTGGAGAAGTGTTTATAGGGTAATGGGGAATTTAAAGTTTCTGCTCTAAGCCCTATTTTCCACTTGTCCATATGCATGCTTAGGTTTTAGTCATTCATTGATATTTAGAGTTCATTAATACAAACCATTCCCCCCCCACCTCTAACCGCGTTGTATTCTCTTTTAAAATCTAGCTTTTCTATAGAATAACAATTTATCTTTTAAGATTGAGCTTATATTGCAATTCTTTAAAGCAAGTGCTCAATAAAATGTTAGGTAATTAATTTTATTATTTATGTTGCTGTATTTTGGTTAATCTGGTATATTTGGATCTATCCAACTTATTTATAAGATTGCTATCCTCCCAGTTTTGCAGGTAGGGAAAGAGGCTTAGAGGAACAGCATATGCTACTTTGCCTAACATAGTAATTTAGTCACATAGCAATTGGTGCTAGAACTGTTGAATGTTCACTGGTTTTTGTTACATTATTTTGTATCTGGTGGATGTTTGCTAAGTGTTATTGATACTGTACTTGTCATGTGTACGTTTATGTGACTTTGGTCACTTCTCTGAAATCTAGAGTCAATTCTGAGTGTTGTGAGTTTTTAAGCTGAAATCTAGAGAGTTTTCAAAAAAAAATTAGTGTCAAAAGAACTATGTGGTTCTTATATGAAAGGTCACTGCAATATATAATTTACTTTCTAACATTTTCCATACTTAGGAATGAAGATTACTGTTGACTGAGCATCATTAATAGTACTATTTTTAAAAACTTGTTGTCATTGTTGTGCTTTTATTTTTAGAAAGAAATTTGGATCTCCAATTCAGTCTTAGAATGGCGTCCGTTTCAGGTTAGTAACAGTGACTACATTTTCTTGTTCCTTCTGTTCTATGATATTTGAGAAAAGATGTTTGTTTTAAAAATTCTGATTATAGAAATGATTTTTTTTTTCAGATTTTTCTGTTTGTTTCTTTGAGACGAGTCTTGCTCTGTCTCCAGGCTGGAGTGCAGTGGCGCAACCTCGGCTCACTGCACCCTCTGCCTCCTAGGTTGAAGCGATTCTTCTGCTTCAGCCTCTTGAGTAGCTGGGAATACAGGCATGCGCCACCACACCCAGCTAATTTTTGTATTTTTAGTAGAGACGGGGTTTCACCGTGTTGGCCACAATGGTCTCGATCTCTTGACCTCGTGATCTGCCTGCCTCGGCCTCGGAAAGTGCAGGGATAATGGTGTGAGCCACGGCCCACGGCCTTTTCAGCATTTTTTTTCGAGACTGAGTCTCACTCTTTTGCTGAGGCTGGAGTGCAGTGGCACAATCTTGGCTCATTGCAACCTCTGCTGCCTGGATTCAAGCGATTATCCTGCCTCAGTCTCTCCAGTAGCTAGGATTACAGGTCCCTGCCACTGCGTCCAGCTAATTTTTGTAGTTTTTAGGAGAGGTGGGTTTCACCATCTTGGCCAGGCTTGTCTTGGACTCCAGAGCTTGTGATCCACCCGCCTCAGCCTCTCAAAGTGCTGGGATTACAGGTGTGAGCCACCGCACCAGGCCCTTTTTCAGCTTCTTTATTGAGGTGAAATATACATTACAAACTTTGCCATGCTAACTGTTATTAAATGAATAATTCATTGGCATCAAATGCATTTAGACTGTTGTACAACCATCACCACTATCTCCAGAGCTTTTTTGTCTATTCAAACTCAAATTATATACTCATTAATCCATAACTTTCCATTTTTTACCTTCTCCTAATCTCTGATAGCCTAATCTCTGATATTCTGCTTTCTGTTTCTTGACTATTTTAGGTAACTCATATAAATGGAATCATACATTTACCCTTTCGTGTCTAACTTTTACCTTGTGTCTAAATAAAGGCAATAAGGAATCATGCTTTTGCCTATTTCTCTTACAGCTGAGTATACATTGACCCTTTCCCCAAAAGAGCAGCTACAAATTATCTTTATTTGTCTTTGGGTGGTGCTCATTTCTTCTTTTGCTGAATCATATCCTCCTTGTTAATACTGTAGTGTATTGGAAAGAGACCAAATAAAAGGAAAAACCCAAATGTGGTTTTTATACACATTTTAAAAAGGAAGAAAGGCTTATAGCTATTACAGTTCTTGTTTTCCAATGAGTCATGTGGTCATAGCTTGTACTTTATAACTGCCTTCTTCAACTACCCATTCCATATTCCTTGGTTTTCATTTGGTAATGGGTCTTTGCTTGGTGGGAACTGCTTGCCTTAGTAGTTTCCTACATTTGGTTATTACAGTTTTCAATTAACTTTAATCACAAGATAAGGGGAAACTGAGAGGTGCCCTAGAGGATCTTCTACATTCCAGACATACTCCTCCTTATCCCTATAGAGTAGTAGCTGTCTGATTTCCCCTTAATAGTCAGTATCACTTACCCCAGCCAGTAACGGTAATCTCCTTTGCCTGTTCGTTTGTTGGCATGAGGAACCCAAAGTGGCCAAGTGGCAGTCAACTTCCAGTTTAATGGAACTATTGCTTTTTCCCCTGGTACAAGCATTTCTTTCTTGGTAACTAAGACTTCCAGGCCAGCAAGAGTCCAGTGTTTCAGCAATGGGAAGCCAAAATTTCACTAGTGGATCACTAAAGGTAATAGAGGAGCCACTCCCATTTCCACCCCTGAGTCCTGTGGACCGTGGCAATGGGAGAAACAGCACCGTTCACTGATGGATAGCATGCCATATCCTGGAGGCTACTAGTCCAGCCCTTAAAGTGCTGATACTCACCTGGCAGCATAATTGGGTCTGCAAAATGCCACTCCATTATTTTCTCAGGCCAGCTGCTTCAGGGTGTTGGGGAACATAGACCAGTGAATTTCTTGAACATGATGAGCTTTCTGTTATGCTTCATTTGCTATAAATTCGTTCTTTGGTCAGAAATAATTTGGTGAGGAATACAATGACAATCAGTAGGAATTCTGTGAATTCGTGCATGGCAGACATGATAGAGCACTGTAGGCAGGGAAGGTAAATTCATATTCGGAGTAACTGTCTGTATCAGTGAGAGCAAAGTGCTGCCTTTTTCATTATAGAAGGTTCCAATGCAGTTACTTTGCCATCAAGCATCTGGCTGCCCCCACAGAGAATGATGCCATCATTGGAACTCAAGGTGAGCTATTTGCAAGTTGGGCACTTAGCTATGGATGTAGCCAGATGGGTCTTCATGAGTGGCGATCTATGTTGCAGCAGCAGAAGGCACTTTGTTCTTGATTTCATTGTCCAAGGACGGATGTGGTCAATGTCCAGGTCATCTTGTCCACCTAATTATGATTATCCTTTGTGGAGGTTGTTTTTAGTGAGCATTAATATGGGACACAAATATCTTCACACTCTGACCATTCAGAGAGGTCTATACATGTATCTTCCTCAGACCTCATTGCGACCCGTTTTCCTATTTGGTACCTTCCAAGTTGCTGAACATCTTGCTAATCATTATCCATTGCCTATAATAGTGTGGATGTGTTTCTCTGGCAAAATGAATAACTATATGCACTGTTTACTGCGGACTGGGAGAATTTTCCATCTTCAGTGATTTTTATAGCCCCTCTGGAGAGACGCTAGAGTGTGATGGTTGTTCACTTTCAGGTGGTGACAATATAACATGCAGAATCTTTTGCAAATTAGGCTGGCACTTTTTTTCTTCCTTAGTAACAGGGAACCCCACCACGAGATCATAGTTACAAGTTGAGAAGGAGGAGACAAAGGGGAGCATGGTGCATGAGCATTTGGACTTCTTGTTCATGCCTTCACTTAGAACCTGCTCACTTTGGCGTATACCTCTTCCATTGTGATGATGGAAGTCCACCTTATGAATTGATGGGTCAGATGATACCTGGTTGATGATACAGGCAGCACAGGTCACATAGTAACTTAGTCTCTTGTAAGACACAGGAGCAACCCAGAAGTTGTTTCCAAAAGGATAGTAGTTCTCTGTAGATAATGGCATAGCTTTGCCCCAAAATCGTAATTGTCTGTTGTGACTCATCGTAGGCCAAAGGTGTTATATAACATTCCCATTCATCATAAACTTACAGCACCATCAAATCTGTTGGATCATATGGCTCAATGGTAAGAGAAGATTGTATCATGGCATTACCTCTTATTCGGGGCCCTACTTAAAACAGGCAAGTTTTTGGGTTACTTGGTAAATTAGGCATACGTTGCCTCCCAAATCCAAGTAGTCCATTAGGCTCTGTGCCCTTCTAGTAATAGGAGGGGCCAGATGTAGAAACATCCTTCACTTTAGAAGAGATATCTCCACATGCCTCATACCCCTTGGCTCTCACCAAGGTGTCAGGCCTCTGAATTTTTATGGGATTTATCTTCTGTCCTCTGTCGAGTGTCTCTCTTAGCAGTTTGTTTGTAGTAGCTGCTACTGCTGCTGCTTGTGCAGCAGGTCGGACAAGCATGATAACATCAATGCAGTGAGCGAGTGTAATGCCTGGTAGAATGAAAAGGCAATCAAGATCCCTGCAGATTAGATTAGGGCTAGAGAGCAGATACAGCCCTGAGGTGGGAGAATAAAGATACCTTGCTGGCTCAGCAAACTGCTGTGCTCTACACACCTATACTATAAAAACAGGTATGGAGAATAAAACATTCAACAGATCAATAGCTGAAACCCGATGCCAGGGCATATGTTCTGTCTCATTCATGAAATTACAGTGGAACAATGGCTGTTGTTGGAGCCATAGCCTTATTAATTTTGCCACAATCCACTTTCAATCTCTAGAATCCATTATCTTCTACATATACTACATAGGTGAGTTGAATGCGATGTGGAAGACATTATTCCCACGTCTTTCAAGCCCTTGATATAGGCGGTTATCTCTGCAATCCCTCCAGGAATGCAGTAATGTTTTTGGTTTGCCGTATTGGTTGGTAAAGGCTGTTTTACTGGCTTCCACTTGACCTTTCCTGTCATAATAATCCTTAGTTACCGGCCATGAGACCAATGTGTGGATTCTGCCACTTGCTGAACATATCTGTTCTCAGTATGTAGTGTGGAACTGAGGAAATAACCACATAGCAGATTAGAAGGCCCACTGTATATCATTAGCAGCCACTGGACTTGAATCTGCTGCTGCCCCATACCAATGAGCTCACCAGCCCTGCCCTTACACTGACTTTCTTAAATACAGAAAATATGGCTATTGCGTCATTTCAACCTTTTAAATCTCTGGCAATCAAAACTGCATTGATTACCTCACTTAAGTCTAGCTTATACTCTGACTGGTGGATCACCATGGCATTTTGGTTTTATAAGAATTAGCATTAGTTCAGAGTTAATGCCCAGTAGTTTCTGAGAAGTGATTTTTTTTTTCTAATGCGCAGTTACCCTAATAAACTCCTCTAAAGGAGACTAATAGGAAGATTCACTACATATATTTTTAGCTGTGTGGTGGAGTCCTTCCCCAAGGGGCTCCAACCTCTCCTTTATTCAAGGGGCTCTGGTTCTGTAAGTTGGTTCAATTCTGGAAAATTGGTCAAAGGATGGTTGCTCTGTTGTGGTGTTTCAGATCAGGCTCGTGTTTACCAGAATCTGAGCTGTTTATCCTGTGTATACAAATCAAGTAATCTATTTCCAATTCAAGGACATCACAGTCGACTAGCCAATCCAAGATCTTGTGGGTCAGTCTATTCTGATTCTGTCTCAGCTCTGTTGCCCTTTATGGCAAACACATCCACTTTATTTTTGGTCATAAATTCAGTTGTGGCTGTTTAGCCCTCAGACCTTGGAATCCATCATTGTCACTGAATCAGGTAGTCTGGTTGGAAGATGATATTTCCCACTGTCATTCCTAGCTTACAGAGAACAGCCAGGGGAGCCCCAGCATCCCTGAATAACTTCGCTGATGCTAGGGCTCCCCTCATGACTGTAGCTTTCACAGTCTTGGTGAAGGAAGTGTCCTCTGAATTCTCCTCGGGGACAGCAAGGGAGTGGATGATCAATCCCTTTGATATACCACTCTGGCACTGCTATCTCTCTAAGCCTCTGAATACCTTCCTTTAGAGCATACCCAGGAAATTCCAGCACTCCAGTCTCATTGGACTCTACACCTGTTTTATTCCATCCCAATTTTCTGACATTTATCTTTGAGGCCAGGTTTCAGGCAACAAGCCAAGCAAATTACTAGAGCCACTCCTGGCCACTATATCTAGAACATTAAATCCAGAATTTCTTAGTGACCCCATATCAATAAACTTAGCTTAATTCAACAACCCCGTTTGAGTACCTTTATGATCTATTAAACTTAGCTTAATTCAATAACGCTGTTTCAGTACCTTTATAACCTTAATTCAATAACAATAACTTAGCCTAATTCCATAAACGCTGTTTTAGTACCTTTATGATCTGTTCCCATGTATATTCTCTAGCTTTCTGATATAGTTTGGATATGTGTCTCCTCCTAATCTCATGTTGAAATGTGACCCTCTGGTGTTGGAGGTCGGCCTAGTGGGAGGCGTTTGGGTCATGGGGGAGGATCCCTCACGAATGGCTTGGTGCCCTCCCCGTGATAATTAGTGAGTTCTTGCTCTATGAGTTCACACGAGAGCTAGTTGTTTAAAGGAGCCTGGCACTGCCTCCTCTCTTGCTCCGTCTCTTACTGTGTAACACACCTGCCCCCTTTGCCTTCTGCCATTGGAACCTTCCCAAGGCCCTCACAAGAAGCAGATGCCAGCCCTATGCTCCTTGTACAGCCTACAGAACCATGAGCAAAATAAACTTCTTTTCTTTACAAATTACCCAACCTTGGATATGCCTTCATATCAATGCAAAATGGATGAACACAGTTTCTATTGATAGGTTTTGGCACATGCAGCTCTTTTGGTGTGTATCATGTCTTTTGACAGGTTACATCTTTGTGTTTTATTTTAAAACACTGTATTTTTTTTTTTTTTTTGACGGAGTTTCACTGTTGTTACCCAGGCTGGAGTGCAATGGCACCATCTCGGCTCACCGCAGCCTCCGCCTCCTGGGTTCAGGCAATTCTCCTGCCTCAGCCTCCTGAGTAGCTGGGATTACAGGCACGCGCCACCATGCCCAGCTAATGTTTTTTTGTATTTTTAGTAGAGACGGGGTTTCACCATGTTGACCAGGATGGTCTTGATCTCTTGACCTCGTGATCCACCCGCCTCGGCCTCCCAAAGTGCTGGGATTACAGGCTTGAGCCACCATGCCCGGCCTAAAACACTGTATTTTAAAGCACTGAAAGATGGGAGAGGCAGATTTTTAGGGGGATTAGCAGTCCCATGCAAGGCAACAAGGACCATTGTAGGGATTTCAGTTAGGAGGACATTGTTTCAGAAAGGGGAGGCAAGGTAAAAGAGACTTGACGTAATTTAGTGGTTTAAGGAAACCTGCTTCATTGGAATCTGCCCTTATGTTTCCCTCCAAATTTCAGAGTCTCCTTCCCAGACAGTGTCCTGAGTTTATCATAAGAGTCCCTGCAGGGTTGAGAGTTCAGTTTGTATTGAAGTTCAGCCATCTGCAGGATTTAGACCTAGGGCTGTTTTTCAGAAATAGTAGCCCTGCATCTATAGAAGATAAGGTTTTTTAAGGGCAATCATAGAAACTTTGAGGTCCCTTAATGCAGATACTACAATTTTCCTGAGTTCTTCACACACTTAGAAGCAACCAGTCAACCCTATGATTCCCACCAAAACATTTTGTGACAGCAAACACTTTGTCACCCACAGCCTTGCCTTCTCTAGTTTTACTGGCGTCTATAGATGATGATTTAAATAACTTTTTTCATTGCATGATGATATAGAATAGTTATGTTCTCTTTATCAGTGGAAACAGGGTTACTAATGCCTTGAAATCTATTCAGATCAGAAAATCAATTCTGTGTGGCTCAGAATCAATTCAGAAAACCTAATAAGTTTCTGTTCTTCTGTATCAAAATTCTGTATGGGTTAGGGTTCAGTCAGGTAAGCTGAACCATTATGAGTGCTGTAAGTTTTATTATGGAGATTAAACCTTATGTGGTCATGGGAACTGGTTAAGCAGCTATCCCTGAGTCAGCTTCTGGTCCTGAGGTCAGCAGTACCAGCAGTGAAAAAGGAGGATGAATGTGAAGTGTGGGAGGGTATGGATGAACTGGAAGCCAGAAGTATAAATTGAAACTCATGAGGACAAAGTCAGGATGCTGGTGCCTTGCTGAAAAGCTGGTGCAGTTGTCACAGAAGGTTGCTCAGCAACCTGGCCAAGAAGCCAAAGAAGCTGTGAGCCAAGTTGCTCCACCAAGAAGATTTAGCAGGGGCTAGGGGAGCTGGCTTCCACCCCATGTCAAAAAAAGTGAGGCAGCAGATTCCTAACATAATGAGTGAGCTGCAGAAGCACCTGGCCTTTGGCCAACCATCCCAATGCAAAACTGACTGCTGCTTTTTTTCTGCCTTTTAAATCTCATGCAGAGTTCACTTGTGGCCAAACCTAACCCAAAATCATGTAGGGAAGGGTTGATACAAGGGATGAAGGCAGTTGGTACAATGAAAAGCCCCCCCAACATCCTGTTTTAAACCATAACCATTAATTTTATCTCATGAAGAGGCACATTGAACCTGTATACTGATTAATGCAGGCAGGTATATTAGAATGCACCAAGAACATCTTTTAAGATTTTTCTAGCTTCCATTGATATGGTATCAAAAAGTGTTTCACTTTTTGACTTTACTACTTAGATTGATTAGAATCATACACTGAGGTTTCTTTATAAATTAGTTACAAAGGAGATGTAATGCCAATTCCAATAGTACACTTGAATTCTCTTAGTTGTTGCATCCTCTTGTTTATAATTACCAACTCCTTATACCATCAAATGAGTCCAAATAGGAATGCCTTCATAGAGTAATAGCAAAGTAATTAGGGAATTAGCTTCCTTTTGCTTCAAAGTCTGACTACTTAAATGGTTTAGGAGATTGTTAGATGACTTCTCTACAACATAATAAAAATAAGTATGTATTAAGAATTTGTGTACCAGGTACTATGTCTAGAACTCTTAATATACTATGTCACTAGCTCTTTATAAAAATACTATGAAAGTTAGATATTATCCCTTTTTTACAGGAGGGGAAATGGGGATGCAGGTAAGTATCTTGCCTCAGATCACTTAGCAGGTAAAAGAGTAAGAGCATGTTTTTGAGTCATATAGACTCTAGTTAAAACCGACCTTTAAATCTGAGTTAAATCTCAGGTCTATATGGCTCTAAACATGCTCTTCACCATTCTGCTATACTACTTCAAGTTAGTCTGTAATTCATATGGTGGAGAACATCCAAAAATCAATCTGGAAACTTAAAGTTGTCATTTCCTTTGTCTAATCACTGTATTCCCCGCTGCCTCCCATAGCTCTAACTGAGGAACTGGATTCTGTAACCAGTGAGCTACATGCAGTAGAAATTCAAATTCAAGAACTTACGGAAAGGCAACAAGAACTTATTCAGAAAAAAAAAGTCCTAACAAAGAAAATACAGCAGTGTTTAGAGGATTCTGATGCTGGGGCAAGCAACGAATGTGATTCTTCACCAGCTGCTTGGAATAAAGAAGGTTAACTTTTCTTTGCTAGTTTTGTTTCTTCTCATTTTTTAAAAAAACTAGAATGGATTCTTTATGGGTCAGTGCTTTCCAGTAGGCTTAGAGGTGAAAGTGGCCATTTCTCCAGTGGAATGGGAAACCTGCAGATGGACCATTCTTTCCCTCTGTTCTGTAGTCTTTAAGCTTTTATTATTCAGACATTTTTTCCAATTATTGTTCTAGCAACATTGATCATGCTTAGAAAATGAGATATTTACTTTACCTAAATTAACAAACAATTTAGAAACAAAACATTCAAACTCTTTGCCAAAGTTTAGATTATTTTCCTGCCCTAGTGAACAAACCTCTCATGATTCAAGTTCTTAACAAACATCATGTTTATCAATTATAAATTGATAATAGTATAATTATACATACTATAATAGAATAATTATATATAATATATGCTATAATAGAATAATTAGAATAACTCTAGAAGGAATTGTAGTGCTTTTTGTAGGTGGTGTGTTTTTGAATGATTTACATCTAAACAAGATATTTACACCAAAAATTCCAGATAATTGTTAACTTTGTTTGTGATATTTGGGTATTTTATGATGCTATGAATTCCCTGATCAACATTCAGACTGTTTTTCAAATACCTGATCAGACACTTTCCTTTTTTGTGTGGGTTAATTATTAACTGGGAAATGTTTACATTTGTTTCTTTCTTTTTTTTTTTTCCCATTGAGATAGGGTCTTGCTTGTTACCCAGGCTGGAGTGCAGTGGCACAACCACAACTCTCTGCAGCCTCAAACTCCCAGGCTCAAGCAATCCTCCCATCTCAGCCTCCCTAGTAGCTGGGACTACAGGTGCATGGCACTACACTAGGGTACTTTAAAAATTTTTTTTATAGAGATAGAGTCTTGCTGTCGCTTGAGCTCAGTCTGGTCCCGAACTCCTGAGCTCAAGTGATCCTACCACCTTGGCCTCCCAAAATTGTTGGGATTATAGGCATGAGACACAACACCTACTATGTCTTATATCATTTAACTTGTTTTTGCTTTTCTTAGCTAGTGAGTTAATCTCAAAATTATTATTAGAAAAGTTTAATGGTCCATGAGTATTAGAAGTTTTATATATGTTTGTCTCATTCTTATCAAAATTCTATAATAATCTTCTATATGTTTGTCTGATTCTTATCTTTCTTTTTTTAGATTTTCCATGGTCTGGTAAAGTTAAAGATGTTCTACAAAATGTCTTTAAACTGCAGAAGTTCAGACCACTTCAACTTGAAACTATTAATGTAACAATGGCTGGAAAGGAGGTATTTCTTGTTATGCCTACAGGAGGTGGAAAGAGCTTATGCTACCAGTTACCAGCATTATGTTTAGATGGTATGTACTAATAAAAACTAATTTTGAGTTGAAGAAGTGCTTTGTCATCATATACTTTTAATTGTTTTAAAAAATAATTTCTAATCATACATATGTAAAAATCAAGTGCATTTTTTGTTTTGTTTCTTCTGTATTAATAGAAATTTAAAGTTTCACTTAAAGGGGGAATTTATTTACTTTTTATTTTAGATTTAGGGGTACATGTGCAGGTTTGTTACATGAGTATGTTGTAATGCTGAGATATGGACTTTGAATGATCCGTCATCCAAGTAGTAAACACAGTACCTGATAGGTAGTTTTTCAGCCCTTGCCCACCTCTATCCCTAAAGGGGGAATCTAAAAAACTTCTGAGATTAATTCTTTTATCTGGTTCTTGAAACATAAATTTAGAAACGTATTGAACATTCAAAATCCTCTTTTCTAGCTTTTTGAAACCCTATACTAAATTATTGTTAACCATATTCACCCTGAAGTGCTGTAGAACACTAGAACAGAAAATAAAAGCGGGGGGATCCCCAAAAATGTTGTAGGAGAAGCAGCACTAGAAGAATAATCGGTAGACCTAAATTCTCATCCCTGATCTTCATTGAGTGTGCCATTGTGCTAAGCACTGGGAGATAAAGTAGTGAGCAAAAATGGCATGGTCTTAGTTTTCACAGAACTCATAGTGTAGAGTAGCACTTTTTCAGACTTCAGTGTACATAAGAATCACCTGAGGATTTGATTATGTGCAGATTCTGATTTTATGTGAGACCAAAGATCCTGTATTTCTTTTTTTTTTTTTTTTTGAGACAGAGTTTCACTTTTGTTGCCCGGGCTGGAGTCATGGTACATTCTTGGCTCACCACAACCTCTGACTCCCAGATTCA
>NW_016107340.1:7332502-7369785 GCF_001604975.1 Cebus imitator | reverse complement strand
GAGACGGGGTTTCACCATGTTGACCAGGATGGTCTCGATCTCTTGACCTCGTCATCCACCTGCCTCGGCCTCCCAAAGTGCTGGGATTACAGGCTTGAGCCACCGCGCCCGGCCTAGATCCTGCATTTCTAACAAGCTCCCTGGTGCTACTGATATTGCTGATTGGGGAGTAGCAAGGGGTCAGCAAACTTTCCCTTGAAAGGGTAAATAGTAATTAATATAGGCTTGTGGTCCATATGGTCTCTGTGGCAGTTCTTCAACCCTGCCATGACAGCACAAAAACAGCCACACATAATGTGTAAAGACATGAGTGTAGCTGTGTTCCATTAAAATAACTTACACAAATAGGCAACCAGCCCTTAGTTTGTTGACCCCTGGTTTAGAGAATACAGGTAATTGCAAGCAATTGCAATAAGAGTTTTAGGATAAAGGTTTCAACAGAGAATTAAGTCTGTACAAAGATCTGGTCTACTGGCTGTCAGGGAAAGCTTTTCTAACGAAGTGGCATTAAGCTAGAAGTTAAAGGATGAGTAGGCAAAAGGGACAGGGAAGGAAGAGTGTTCATTCAGAAGAGCAGCATGTGTTAGATTCAAAAGCAAGAGAGAACACACATCATGATGTATTCAGTAACCTGGAGGAATTTTTGTGTGGCAGTCAGTGGTAAGACAGGTGGAAAGAGTCTTTTTTTAAAACTTTTCCTTATTTTAGCAGGAAGCCATTGATGTGTTTTACACAGGTAAGAGACTCATTATTTTGTGGTTTAGAAGGATAATTCTTGCAGTTAGATGAATTCCAGATATATCTGGAAGATAGACTTGGTATTTATTGGATGGGGGGAAAGGAGAAAGAATAGTCAAGAATGAGGCTCAAATTTTAGGCTTGGACAAATGGTGAGGTGCTTCACTGAAATGGGGTACATTGGAGAAAGAACTCTTGGGAGTGGAGAGGGGAAGATGAATTTATTTGAGACATGTTGAATTTATGATGCCGTTAAGACATCCAGGTGGAATTGTCCTATGAGTAGGAGGATGTTTGTCTCTAAAGCTTGGTCTTAGAGGTCTGAGTGGGAGGCTGTTAGTGTGGAGACAGCCACTGAAGCCATTAGAATGAATTACAGAGCAGCATAAGAAGATAAGGCCTAGAACAGAAACCAGAACACCAAGAGTTAAAGGATAAACAGAGAAAGAGGGGTTTCCGGACAAGGCTGAGAAAGAGTAGCAACATATAGGACAACCAGCATTGTATGGTATTATTAGAAGCCTAGGGAAGGACGTGTTTGAAAAAGAGAGTAGATTATAGTGATGTCTGTTAGCTAAAGGTCAGTTACAATAAGGATGTAAGTTTCATTTAGTTTAATGACAAAGGGCTTATTTCAATTTTATTGAAATAGTTGGGTAGGGAACAAATAGCAATGGTTTGAAGTGAGTAGGAATTGAGGAAGTTGAACTAGTGAGTGTGGGATGCTCTTTGGAAAAGAATGTCTATGAAGGGAAGAAGAGATGGGGCCATAAATTAGGTGTTATTTTAGTCTATTCCAGCCGCTGTAACAGAATACTTTGAATCGGCTAATTAACAAACAACAGAAGTTTACTTCTTGCAGTTCTGGAGGCTGGGAAGTCCAAGATCAAGATGCTAATAGATTTTAGTGTCTAGACAGGAGGTGTTTCTTATAGATGGCACCTTCTTGCTGCATCCTCACATGGTGGTAAAGAATAAGGGCACTCCCTTCAACTTCTTTTAAAATGGCATAAATCCCACTCATGAAAGCAGAGCCCTCATTACTTAATCTTTTCTGAGGGGATACCAACATTCAGACCATAGCAGGTGTTTTCAAAGATAGGAGACTTGACCATGTTTTAATATAATGAGTAGGTGCCAGTAAGGAGAAAGTGAAAATATAGGAACGAGAATAATTGACAGGGCAAAATCCCTAATAAAGTCTTAATGTGATTATGTTTTTAAAGCATGTCTGCCCTCTGCCATAGGTTGTTGTAAAAAACAAATGACAGAAATGTAAAGCCATATAATTTTAACAATAGAATAGCTTTTGTAGTTTAAACAATTTCAATTATAAGGAGCATATTACTACAACTTTATTCATACAGTAAACTGTTCACTGAGTTCTACTCAGAGTAAATCTCACACAAAAAGTAAAAGAATGCTCATGCAACTGTCATGTTTAATTATACACACTAATATATAATTAAAAATCTGTTTTCTTTGGAAAGCTTTGTAGCAATTTTTCCCTGATGAAATTGTTTAGTGTTTGAACCGATTTATGTTATATTACTGAAATTACCAATAGCGATTATTTAAAATGATAGCAAATTAAACATTTGAAATGTTCAAATCTGTCTTTAATTTTATATGACTGAATAAGGATAGGAAGTTCTGTTTAGTTGTATGTTTGCTTATTTGACTTATATTTACCTTGTGTGGTCATTTATTCATAACTATCTCCCTGATGAATGAGAGTAAGAAGTAAGCATTACTAAAGCTGCATTAAAAATTAATCTGAATTGATAGGCTGTGATCGAAAGTTAAGAAGGTAAATGGGCTGGGCACAGTGGCTCATGCCTGTAATCCTAGCGCTTTGGGAGGCCGAGGCGGGCAGATTGCCTGAGCTCAGGAGACCAGCCTGGGCAACTCGGTGAAATCCCATCTCTACTAAAATACAGAAGAAATTAGGCGTGGCAGACTGCGCCTGTAGTCCCAGTTACTCAGGAGGCTGAGGCAGGACAATCGCTTGAACCTGGGAGGTGGAGGTTGCAGTGAGCCGAGATCGCACCACTGCACTCCAGCCTGGGCAACAGAGCGAGACTCTGTCTCAAAAAAGAAGGCAAATGGTTGCAATTGATTCTGATGGTGGCGTAAAATTTAAGGTAAATTTTTTTTTTCTCTTTTAGGTTTTACGCTTGTCATTTGCCCATTGATCTCTCTTATGGAAGACCAATTAATGGTTTTAAAACAATTAGGAATTTCGGCAACCATGCTAAATGCTTCTAGTTCTAAGGTATGTTTCAGTGGCTTTTTTTTTTTTTTTTTAATGTAAACTCTTCACTGAAATAGGAGCCTTACCTGAAGTTGAGTTGCTTATAAAATTATAAACTGTTAACTGTTTATATTAGGAGTTGCAACTACTGCTCTCAGGCTAGTTCTGGCCCACTGTCTATTTTTTATGTCCCATGAGTTAAGAATGGTTTTTATATATTTAAATGATCAAAAAAAAATCTAAAAAGAATATTTTGTGAATGTGAAAATTATTTGCAATTCAAGTTTCAATATCTATAAATAAAGTTTTATGGAACACAACCATGCTCATTTGTTTACATGTTGTCTGTGGCTGCTTTTACAGTATAATGGCTGAGTGGAGTAGTTGCAGTGGAGACCTTATATCCCATAACACCTAGTATTTATGTCTGGCACTTTACAGGAAACATTTGCTGACCTGTTTTGTATTATCTGTTCTAAAATAGTAAAGGAGAATTTCTAATTATACAATATAATTAAATATGAAATATGAATTACTAAGAAGATACCCTATACCTGTGAAATTTCTTCTATTTAGGAATGGACTCTTACCCTCATCTTTAGAATAAAGCATTTCCCAGCTCTTCTTTTTTAAAAAGCTTATTATTGAAATCTTCAAAAGTAGAGAGAATAGCATAAAAACTGCCACATATCCATTTCCCCCTTCAACAGTTATCAACATATGGCTAATCTTTTTTTTTTTTAATCTATATACTTCCAGTTTTCCCTACCTCCTTCCCCTTAGTTTACTTATTCAGAACAAATTCCAGGCATCATATTTTAATTGTAAATTCTTCAGTAGGTATCTCTAACTTTAAAGAAAAGTGTTAATGCCATCAGCACATCTAAAAAATTTCATATCAGTTCTTTAAAATTATAAAAATATTCAGATTTCTGTCTCATATTATGTTTTTTTAAAATTATAGCCCAGATAATATTCATGCATTGTATTGTATTTGATTGATATACCCGTAGGTTCCCTTTATCTCTTTTATATTTCCTGTGGAAATTCTTTGTTGAAGAAACCAGGTTAATTGTCCTGTATCTTTCTGCATTTTCCTGATTGCATCCTTGTGGTGTTTTTTTCTTTTTCTTTTTCTTTTTCAGTTCTGGGGTACATGTGCAGGATATGCAGGTTTGTTAACATAGGTAACTGGTTCCTTTTAGTTAGATCTAAAAGGATCCTTATTGTATTTGGAATTTTTCTTTTTTCTTTTCTGTTTTTTTTTTTTTTTTTTTTTTTTTTTTTTTTTTTTTTTTTTTTTTTTTTTTTTTTTATTCTTTTTGTGGTATCACTCAAGAGGTACATAGTGCCTGGTTATTTTTTTGTGATGCTAAGCATCAGTGGGTTCAAGTGATGTCTGCCTGATCTCTGATTATTAGCTTTTCGTCTAGTGGTTATAGCAGTCACTGAGAGCCACACTGAGAGCCATGATTTCATTAGGGAGGTGCAAAATGGTGATATCTAATTCTGTCACTCTTTCTTCATATATTAGCTACATGTTTTCTATAAAAATAAACTTTTCCTTATTAACTCTCTGTATGATGAAAGTGCTTGATTTTTTCCCCTTTCTTTACCAGTTTTCAGAAAGAGTTGGTTTTCTAGCATTCTCCAAAGGTGGTCAACAAGATTTTTAAGTTTTTTTTCCCCCCAAGTATCGTTATAAACTTATAAGTTTTCACATATGATGTAATATGGGGCCAGGCATGGTGGCTCATGTCTGTAATCCCAGCACTTTGGGAGGTCAAGGTGAGCAGATCACCTGAGGTCAGGAGTTTGAGACCAGCCTGACCAACATGGAGAAACCCTGTCTCTACTAAAAATACAAAATTAGCCGGGCATGGTGGTGCATGCCTGTAATCCCAGCTACTTGGGAAGCTGAGGCAGAAGAATCATTTGAACCCAGGAGGCAGGGGTTGCGGTGAGCTGAGATCATGCCATTGTACTCCAGCATGAGCAACAAAAGTGAAACACTGTTCAAAAAAATATGTGTGTGTGTGTGTGTCCTTGGGCAGTGAGAGCCTCTTTAAGTTGGTTCCTGAACCTTTTCCCTTAACGCCGTTGCTTCTGCTCCTTGCCTCCTTTCATATAAGATAATCCATGTTCGTTTTTTATGTATTTCCTGCCCAGACCTGGAGTCAGCCATACCTCAAAAAATCCCTGGTTCCTTTAGTTTACCCATATATTTTTGTTTTATTTAAACTCCATGGGTCATTCTATTATAATTGCTTCTTCATTCAACAAAATGAATCTTTGGAGAAAACTACCTCATAATAATGTACTTCTTAAAACTGAAAAAGAAAGTGATAGTAATAGAAAGGAGTTTAGACAGTTGCAGATAATTACAAGTTCATGATATATCACTACTACTTGAAAAGTTGGAGAGAGAAAAAAAGAACATCTGTGTCCTACAATATATCTAGGAGTTAACAAACTGCTTCTTTTCTATGATGAAGGCAGTTTGACTCTCTGTCCCATTCACTGGCATGTTTTTACATTTTTTGATCCTCTTTAGGTTAGAAGGAAAAAAATGACATCTAATGTGCTAAGTATTATATAGAATTGTATTAAAGTACTAAGAACCTAGTACTGTTACGTTTTAAGATTTATTATTATTATCTTAATTTAATGAGTTTAAATGAAAGTTGCCAGGAAAATTTATGTCTTAAAAAAAAAAAATTTAATGAGTGATACTTTATGAAGCCCCGTGGTCTTTATAGTGAAATGGAGATTAAAAGATTTGATGGCATCATGTAAGTAGTTAATAAATAATAAATTTTGTTCACGTAAATAAAAGGATTATAAATATAATGATAAAATTAATAAAACCCACCTTTATACCCATAACAATTTTACCTAGCTTACATTTTAGAATATATTATGAACAATTTGGAATTATACCTTCATAGAATAAATGCTGTTCATTGGAGTATCTGTTCATGTTAATTTTTTTTTGTTCTTTTTGTCAAGTGAGGTTTTTTTCCATCAACGATGTAGATATTAGTAAATAACTAGAATGCTATTTACACAGCTGCCATGATGTTTAGTACTGAGACATGGTTTCAGTTTTAATGAAGTAAGCATCTGCTCCTAAAAGAGCCGAAGGCTATTATTGCTTTGGAGAAATGAATGTTTTCATTTACCATCTAGTGTTTCAGCCTGCTAGCTTGGTTTTCCTATCATTGTGTCTATTTTTTCTTTTAATAGGAGCATGTTAAATGGGTTCATGCTGAAATGGTAAATAAAAACTCCGAGTTAAAGCTGATTTATGTGACTCCAGAGAAAATTGCAAAAAGCAAAATGTTTATGTCCAAACTAGAGAAAGCCTATGAAGCAAGGAGATTTACTCGCATTGCTGTGGATGAAGTTCACTGCTGTAGTCAGTGGGGACATGATTTCAGACCTGGTATGTATGTTTTATCTGGAAAACTTTTTGATGTCAGAGACTGTGTCCTTACTCAGCTTGGCATGATGGATATCTCTGCCTCTATTACAATCATCCTCAAGTACTTACACGTTGAATATCCCTTATCCAGAATGCTTGGAACCAAAAGGGTTTTAAATTTTGGATTTTTTCGGATTTGGGATGATCAACCTGTATTACTCATTTTAATCTTGTCTCATTATGAGGAGGACTAAGAGGCAGAATCTTTAGTTTCACTCCCCGCTGTAATATGCTTAATTGCTTTTGTCCTCGGACACATATGTTTGCTAGCCAGTAGTGGACATCTTTGTGGCATTTATGACATCTAGGTATTCCTGCACATTTGTTGAAGAATTTGCATCTGCTTCAAAGTTGTCATCTTTAGTCATCATTCCCAGGGGGTCTTTTCAGCACCCACATACAACTCCTCAGCATTAAACTTTGGTGAGATATTTTAGTGACCTTTTTCTTCATCCCACCACCTAATGCAATAGCCGTAGCCTGAAGTAAGTTACTCAGAATTGTTATATGCAAAAAAAGTCTTAAATTCAAAAATTCTTCTCCCTGGCTTCAACCTCTTTTCTTTCTGAAGCTTTCACACTCATTAGGATCTGCTGGGTTCCTCCTTTAATCCCTGCTTATTTATCCAGACCCCTGTCCCTGCACAGCAATCACTCTTTTTCCCGTCCAGACTCTGCATTGTTGCCCCTGACTTCTGTTATATTTGCCCTGGACTGCCTGGCCATTTTTCCAGTCTGCTTCAGGTGTTGTGCCTGAGACTCTGGATCCATCTAGACTTCTGCTTTCTCATTCCTGTTGCTTGGCTACAAAACATTGTCAAAAAATAAAAATAAAAATTGCATAACTCAGTTCAGCTTTTCATTATCCTCAGTTATCCTTATACTTGTCCCTATTTCAACTCCTTTATACATTTCTTCCAACAAATGCTTCATATCATTAACTTTCTATTCAGGCGGTAACTTGTACTTAGCAGATGCGTCACAGGAAATAGATGCCATCAGGTTTGAACTGCTCCTCTTTTTACTTTAAAACATTAGTAATCTTTTTTTTTTTTTTAATTTCTTTTGTTAAGGCAGAAAAGACCACTGCTTTATAAGGGTAACCATGACCACTCCAGTGTCGTCCTTTCCTACCTTCTTAAGATCTTGCACTGCCAAGTTCCTCACTCCTTCACCTTCAGTCTCTTTTGTCCTCTCCCTAAAAACAGAAAATAAACACCCTTCTGACTTTTGCACCTTTTTATGTTATTGTCCTCTTTCTGTTCTTTCTGTCACCATCAGACTGCTCAGCTTACCTTCTCCAATGGACACCTTTATGGGCATTCTGAACTCATTGAATCATGCTTCTGCCACCACCATACTACTGAAACAGGTCATCAGTGACCCACCCCCAGTGGCTTCATCAGGTGGCCTATCTTCATTCCTCTTCTCACCTAGCTTCAATAACATTTTATACGTTCACCTCTCACCTTGCCACATTCTACTCCCTTGGCTACTGTACAGTAATGCTGTTCAATGTTTTCGTTTCCATTCTCACCTCCTTTGCTCTTCTTCTTTTCTCTTCTTTTTAAATATTAGTGTTCCCTAGGGTTCTGACCTCAGTCTTTACCCTTACATTTCTCCAGGGATAGTGAGCTTGTAGCCCTAAGACTGCATTCTCTACCTGCAGAATTATTATGGGCATTGTTTTTATTTATTTGTATATTTTAAATAGATTTAAATGCCTTAAACAGGATATATATACTCCTTTTAACTAAGGACCCCACTAAGGATCTCTCTCTTTTTTAAATAGGTTGTTTCAGTATGACTTTTAGTGGCATATCCTTATTAAAATGAAATGCAATTGAAAATATGCAAAGAAAGGAAACTAGTTGAATTACATGATTTTGAAAAACTAGGAAAGTTTTGTTTTGGGGATTAGCCATAATTTTTGTACTAAACTTGTTCAGTGGTGTACATATCACTTCTGAGAGACAGACCAGTTCAGTGGCGAGAAATGGGCTTTGGAAGCAAATGACTAGGATGGGACCCCAAGCTGTACTCGTAAACAGCCTCGAAGAATTGTTGAATTAAAACTCTGAAAGTTTTAGTTTTAACAGTAGTGATATGGCGATAATATATACCTATTTTATACATTTTGAAAAATAAATGAGATAGTATGGGCGGGGGCATAACGGCCTACCAAGTTAGCACCCATTCGATACTAATTTCCTCTTCTCTTTTGCACCATAGTTTGATTTTATCCCCAAAATATCTTCTTTTATATTTATAAAAGATATATAAAAGATATATTTATAAAAGAAGATTTTGGGGATAAAATATATATAAAAGAAGACATTTGGGGATAAAACCAAACTATATATAATTATGTGTGCATATATATATATATATGGTACTTTAGGTTCTGAGGACCCACTTTCTTAACCAGATAGCACCACTTCGTTGTTACCTGGTGGCCACAAGTTACCTAATTTGCGATTCTTGCCCTATTTTCAACCTAAGTTGTGTGATCAGTTATGATTGTTACCATTGCTCGTGTATTACCATGACTTTTGTTGTCTCTGTGGATCTGTTGCCAAAGTGTAAATCATTATTCCCATATCTAATTATCTAACTTCTAAACTTTAAATTTATACTCTTAATTGCTTATCAGAAATGCCTGTCTAAATTAGCATGAACAGAATTAAATTCCCCCAAAAGAATGCTCTTTTTCTTCTCTTCTGCAACTGGGAACCATTATTTTCCCCATAATTTTACTTGACTTTCTAACCAAAAACTTAATTTTCTTCGCCTTTCCTTTCTCCCTTCTCCTTTCTACTCCCAAGCAATTTCCCTTTCAGTCTTCTCTGTCTAGAAAATCATCTGCTTACTCACACATTTGCTGAAGCCAAAATTTTAGCAGTTATCTTTATCATTTAGGTTCCAGTCAGGAGACAGTTATTTGAACAGAGAGAATTGTTTTATAAAGAATTGTGAACTAGGTAAAAAGTAGCTAAGTAGATAACTGAAAAAGTAAAAAAAGAAGCTAAGATATCATGGAGTTAAACACTGGAAGAAGCAACTACCATCTGTAAGGCTGGGAGAACAGGAAGAAAAGATGGAAACCAATAAGACTTAGAAACTTAAAGGAGAGGCCTTGTGGAACTGAGCTCCCTGGCGCTGGAGTCTCTTGGTACAGGCAGAGGTGGGGTACATCTTTGATAAAGCTGGTTCTCCATAGGCTGAAAAAACTGCCAACTGTATGTAGTTGCTCTTAAGGAAAGACCGCGCTGCTGCAGGGATGAGAAGCCTTGTGGGGTGACAGTCACAGGACATAAGCAAGCCTACAGGAAGCATTTAGGGAGGAGATAGTCATGGAGTCTTCCATCCAGGACCAGCAGGCAAAGCTGACGTGTAGTGTGCAGAGTCCTTGGCGCAGCATCCCAGAACAGAGAATAGAAGGGTAGAGCTAGATATGAGGAAAAACATAATGGATGACACACCATCCTTGATTTACCCTCCCTTTGCAGATCCAGTCCACCACTAAGTGTTGTCAGCTCTACCTCTAAAATGAATCTCAAGTTTGCCTACTCTTCGTGTACCTGCGTCTTGCATAGTCAAGCTCCTTTCCACTGGTCTACTGCAGTAGCTTCCTACGTAGTCTTTGATTCCAGTCTTACCCTTTTTGTTCATTCTCCACAGAGCAATCAGTGATATTTTCTAAATTTAAATCAAATCATGTTACTTCCCTGAAACTACCCAGTAGCTACTGTGTACTTAGAATAAAACTCATGAGTTTTTAAATGGGGCCTGTAGGGTAATATGTGATTTGCTCCCATCTATCTACCTGATTTCCTGTTCTTCTTCTCTTACTCCTTAAGCCACAGCTATACTGGGCCTACCATTATGAGCATTTATACTCTCTAATGGCATATTTATTGGTTTATGCTTTGTATTGTCTTGTTTCTTTGCTTGAAATATAGCCACATTTGCATGGCATTTTTGTCTTGTTCATCTAACTATCTTCAGTGTCTTCATTTATTTCATGCTAGACTTATCCATTCATCAACAGATAAATGTTCGTCTATTGATGAATGGATAAATCTAGCATGAGATAAATCTCTCCCTCCTCCTTGCCACCTCCATATCCCAGTAGTCACTAGGACCTGTAGGTTCTGTCTTTTTACTCTTTGTGATTTATCCTTAATGTCATGCCTTATTTTATATTCTGCATTGTTTGTTTTCTCATCTGTGACTGCCATCATTTCAGTGGTTTTCCTTCAATGTTTTGTCTATTCCAGTCTATAGTTTGTACTGTCACCAAAAGATGATTTATGACACATAGGTCTTTAAAAATTTTTTGATGGGCTGGGTGCGGTGGCTCATGCATGTAATCCCAGCACTTTGGGATGCCGAGGCCAGCAGATCACCTGATGTCAGGCATTTGAGACCAGCCTGGCCAATATGGCAAAACCCCATCTCTTCTAAATATACAAAAATTAGCCGGGTGTGGTGGCACACACCTGTAATCCCAGCTACTTGGGAGGCTGAGGCATGAGAATTGCTTGAACCCGGGAGGCGGGGTTGCAGTGAGCCAAGATTGCGCTACTGCACTCCAGCCTGGCAACAGAGTGAGACTCCATCTCAAAAAATAAAATAAAATTAAATTACATGATGACTCTTCATTTCCTATAGGATAAAGTCTTAGCTTAAAATCAACTGGCCAAATTGTTCATAGTTTTACTTAAACCTGCCTTCTACATAACAGTCTGAGTCAGGGTTCAGGCCAGGAAGCAGAGTCATGATGAATGTTGTGGGATAACAGTTTTACTATAGGAAGCAGACCTTGCACAGTTGTGGGAGGAACCAGGGAAGTGAAGGTCTGAAGAGGGGAGTTGGAGGATTAAAGTAATGACTGATACCTAAGTGCCGGTGCAGGAGGATGAGGCAGAGCCTGTAGGGAAATCTGCTGCTGGCATGTACAGTGGCAAAGGGGACCCTTTAGGGGAAGTTCATGGAAAGGTCTCTGGTAAGCTACTTCCTCTGAGTAGATATTGCCTCTGTGGGTCTGCTGTTGATTTGCAAGGCCTGCAGTTGGAAGGAAGATTTGAATGAGGAGTGGAAGAGAACTAGGATGACCCAGAACTGGCTGAGCACTTCTGCATCTGTCCATCGTCCTCTCTGCTTATAAAGACCTTGAAGGAGTAATATTAGCTGGTTCACTTCTGCCACCAAATCTTGCACAATCCCTCTTTTGGGTCAGCTCTAACTTGGAATAGGGAAGAGATTCTGGGAAATGAAATTCCCAGCTTAACGGATTGAACAATGAATCCGTCCACCACAACACTCTGTGAATTAGCCCCAATGGACTGCTTGCTGTTATCTGAACATACTAATTTCATCCCAATGTATTTGCAGCGTATATGCTGTTTTCTCTGTGTGATGTTCGTCTCTTCCGAGTGAACTTCTGCTCGTTCTCTTAAGACACAGCTCAAGTATTATCTCCTTGAAATCTTTAGTTCCCAGGTGGCTGCTTTGTCCTCTGTGTTTTCATAGTAGTCCCCTACTTAGCATGTAAGCAATTTCTACCACATTTCTTTTTCACTTTCCTCCAAATAGTTTAAGTACTTAAGGGAGATTCAGAACAATTTATCTAGTGATTTAGATGTATATAACAAGTTTGAGCCTAGAATGCTTTCTGAGAAATAGGTCATATACAAAGCAGTGCTTCCCTTAGCAAGCATTTTTTGGTCTAAGACACTAGGTATTAGCAGGGTTTGTCTGATGGCCTCCTTTATCTTTTGTTGTAGTAAATGCAAACATTAGCTATACCCACTGTCTCTTGAGTCCACTGTTCAGCAGGAGTAGGGCAATGCATAGCTTGATGGACTATTGAGTGATCCCTCTCTTTAACATCTCCTTTCTACCTGTGACCAAGAATAATGTCTGAAATAAAATGTAATAAAGCATGCCTATCAAAGAGGCTAACACAGAACTGCAGATTTCCTGCTACAGATAGCTGTGGAAATAAAATCATAGTAGTCATTGATTATCTGCATAATGTTAAAACATGTAATTTACTCTAATTCTTAAGGGATAAGGGCCACTTTGTTTTTTCAGATTATAAGGCACTAGGCATCTTAAAGCGGCAGTTCCCTAATGCATCACTAATTGGGCTGACTGCAACTGCAACAAACCACGTTTTGACGGATGCTCAGAAAATTTTGTGTGTTGAAAAGTGTTTTACATTTACAGCTTCTTTTAATCGGCCAAATCTGTATTATGAGGTATGTAACTTTTATGTCAATTCATTACTTTCTTGAAGAATTATAGCAGAAAGGTTCTACCTTTATATTATGCTTGTTTACGTGAGCAACAGTTAAGTACTTACAAAAATTTTTAACATTAGGAGGTAATCATAAGCAGATTCTGTAATTAGGCTTCATTCCTATATATTTTGCTACATAATCCTTTGTTAGGTTAAATGGAAGACACTCTTGCTGGGTGATACTTTTTATAAAATATATGAGTAAGTCACATATCTTTATTACATTTCTGTCTCCTCTCTTCTTGTGTAAAGATGGGAAGAAAGGATAGAGTGATAACCTAATAACATCTCTGTTCAAATTAATTTCTAAGTAATAGAAGTATTAATATGCCATTAAAGATTTGCCAATTCTATTTAGATTTTATTTGGTAAACTTGAAAATAAAAATAACCTAAGAGCTGTCTTTCCTTTCTTTTTAAACCCTTTTAAGAATAGATTGAATATTTTTTGGAGTTTTCATTAAAGAGTTATTTATGTTATGGTTTGTTTTTATAAAAGTAGCATCATAAAATAAAAGTCTTCATCTTTACAAGTTATTCACTGCTCATGCGCTTGCTCTTCTCTGGTAACTTAAAAAAATAAAGATCAAGAAGAGAGTCTGGGAGGTAGAACAGATGAGTCAGATGGGTTGAGTCCTATCAGTAGGTGAGAGAGTAATAGAAAAACACTATGCTCATGAAAGAACCGCATCTTGAAAGTTGTAAGTAGACAGCCTCTTGGATGGTGCTCATTCATTTACTTTTTAGTAAGTTAAGTTTTTTTCAGGTTCGGCAGAAGCCCCCAAACACTGAAGATTTTATTGAGGATATTGTAAAGCTCATTAATGGGAGATACAAAGGGCAATCAGGTAATATAAAAACAAACCAACTTTGGCAACAGAGATAAATTTCAAAAAGTGACTTAATATTATACTGATAATTACACTGACAACTGAATAACACCAAAAAAATACTGTATAGCAGAAGATAATTGAAAATGTGTGATAAAATTAATTCACTTGATGATCTTAGAAACTGGGTGAGACATTTGCGTATGCCACAGATTATGAGTCATAAAATTGCCTGATTTATTTTTGCTTATTTACACTTGCCTTAGAATAGACCTGATGACTTAATGTTAATTATCAACAGCACATATTTAGTAAGTACCCACTGTGTTCAAAATAGTGGATTAAGCAACTGATGTTCTAAAAGGATAGAAAATATACTCCCTTATAGTGAAGGATTCATTAAAGCAATAAGTAAATCCAGTAGCATATACTGAATAGATTAAGCACACATGGAGTTGTGAGTATATATACATGGTTTTCTAGGTTTAATGACTAGACAGGTATTACTAAAGCAAAGAATTTGTGTAAAAGTAGCCTTTTAAACTGTTCTATAGGTTTTCAGTAGGTAGTAGTGGGTGTCCTGGGTAAAAGGAGTTCTAGGGTCAAATAAATTTGAGACCAGTTGCAGGTATTTATTCTGGCTGGACATTCACAGGGTGTAGCAGCAAATCACAGGGTGTATCAGAAGCTCTGACCATCCCTGAAAATAAAGAGAGACACCCACTTAACTTTGTTGAATGCAATGTTCTTCAAATTAGTTTGCGTGCAAATTAACCTAAATGAACCCAAAATTAATTTGAAGAGCACTGCATTCATGGCACATTTGTTAGCATCTTACAGACATCAGTTTGAGAAATACTGTGAGATAACATTAAAGAGAGAAAAGAGATAATGGGAAGGAAAACTGATGGCTCAGGGCTCATTTCTTCTTTAAAGTATGCTGGTGATCAAATCTGGAATTATACCAAAATCAATATATGCAGAAGTCCTTGAAATTTTTCATTATTCTTTTTTTCCTTTTGTGCATTGTATTAATCAATGTCCCGAATGTGTGTGTTGAAAATTATCTTCTAGGAATATACCATATATATCTAACAAATGTACGTATTTTACTACAGGGATCATATACTGTTTTTCTCAGAAAGACTCTGAACAAGTTACCGTTAGTTTACAGAATCTGGGAATTCATGCGGGTGCTTACCATGCCAATATGGAACCAGAAGATAAGACCAAGGTTCATAGAAAATGGTCAGCCAATGAAATTCAGGTTAGGTATATATCTTCCATGGAAGCCTAATTTACCTTTAAAGTATTTAAACTTGATTTAATTAACTGATAAAATGTTAAAATATTTCAGGTAGTAGTCGCAACTGTTGCATTTGGTATGGGAATTGATAAGCCAGATGTGAGGTTTGTTATCCATCATTCAATGAGTAAATCCATGGAAAATTATTATCAAGAGAGTGGACGTGCAGGTATGTAGGACTCAAATCGAGAAGTACTTTTTTTTAAGAAAGCTTTTCCCAAAAGCATATTATAAATGTTTAATAAGTCTGTATATTTAACCTTTACTGGATAGTATTTTTAGAACCGTATTTTTAGCAGTTTTATACTTACTTGCATATGGAGAAACTTTTACTTATGTTCTGTTGTTATCTGAATTGTTTCTTCTTATGTGTGTTAATTTGATGTTTATCTTTGCCTCCTGAATTTTTAATTACTGGTTTCACATCTATAGCTTAACTGGATTATCGACACATATTTTAACTTAGTAAAGCTGATTATTGATGTCTCTTTAGAGTTCTTTTTTTTTTAAAATTTGAGGGTACCCATTACAAATTAACTTCTACATCTCTAAAATTTCCAGATGTGGTATAAAACATTGCCTTGCTAATTTTACATATATCATTTTTGTGTATTTTGAATTTTTCAAAGTAATTCCACAATCTCAAGGTTTCTGACACCACAGGTCGAGATGACATGAAAGCAGACTGCATTTTGTACTATGGCTTTGGTGATATATTCAGAATAAGTTCAATGGTGGTGATGGAAAATGTGGGACAACAGAAGCTTTATGAGATGGTGTCATACTGTCAAAACATAAGCAAGTAAGCCACATACCTTTTTATAACTTCTCTCAGTTAAAGCAAATATGAAAGTGTATGACATCATTTCATCATTTTTTAGTTCTTACTAAATACATTGGTGAAACACCAAAGTGCAGGCCCATAAAAGCAGATGTTGGCGGGTAGGAACCAGTACATCATCTATATTATCTGCCTTAATTCAAGGAAAGATGCCCTAAATTTTAGAGCTAATTCTCCAAAACTACTTTTTTAATTGAAGGTTTTTGAGGCATATGGATAGCAAGTTGAAGCGTTTTTTTTTCTGTGGCACTGGTATATAGTTCCATGCTTTAATAATTTTGAAAAGGTCTATAGTTAAGATAGGAATTTTGAGAGTCAAGCTCAGTAATGTGCCATTCTTCCAGCTCATGTGTTAATGAAATACCAAATTTCTCCTTAAGAAGTAAGTTTAAATCTACTTAGGGTGGCTTTAGACTACATAGTTTCCTGAAAGCTTTTTGTCATAGTTATCTTTGTGCTCTTATTGCCTGTCACATAAGAAGTACTCAGAAATGTTGAGGTGGTAAACAGCAGCCAGTGATGGAAATGTTGTTTCTTTCCAATAGATGCTACAATAATCTAGTTAAAAGAAATGAGAAAATGAAAATGTCTTTAAAAGCCCAGTGTATTCTCATGAAGCATATTTTAAGGTTTCAATTCAAATATTGCTACTTTAAAATATAAGAAACTATTTTGCTGTCAAGAATATTCTCCTAATAGTTGTAAAACTTTGAATTTAAAAGTGGAACTCAGACAATTTCTTAAACAGTGTTTATCAAGAATATACAGGGAAAAATCGTATGTGGGGGCACATATGAAAGTCTATCACATCATTTCATCACTTTTAAGTTCTCACTAAATACATTGATGTAATTAGGACATGAACACAAAGATGTTCATGTCCTAATTCCTAAGCTGTATATTACCTCACATGGCAAAAAGAATTTGGAGTTGCACATGAAATTAAGGCTGTTCATTAGCTGATCTTAAAGTAGGGAGATCATTTCGGATTATCAGAGTGAGCCTAATGTAATCACAAGGGTCCTTAAATTTGGAAGAGGCAGAAGTGGTCAGATGAATGTGATGTAAAAAGAACTTGACACCTTGATTTTGATCCAGTGAAACCCACAGTACACTTCTAAACTACAGAAATGTAAGAATGAATTTGTGTTTAAGCCACTAAGTTTATGGTAATATTATGGCAGCTATAAGAAGCTAATACTATATATAATTGTGTAATCTGAAATAGAGATTCTTAAAACCTTATTATATCCTTTAGTAATTTGTATCTTTAAATGTGTTTGCAGATGTCGTCGTGTGTTGATGGCTCAACATTTTGATGAAGTATGGAACTCAGAAGCATGTAACAAAATGTGTGATAATTGCTGTAAAGACGTTGGTGAGTTTGTTTTGTGTACCTTTGTTGGCTAATATAGTCATATACTACCTAGTGACGGGGAAATGCATCCTTAGGTGATTTTGTCTTTGTGCAGACATCGAAGTGTACTTACATAAACCTAATGGTATAGTCTCCTGGATTATATAGTGTAGCCTATTGATCCTAGGCTACCAGTCTGTACCGTGTGCTACTGCACTGCTATCGGGGAACTGTAACACAATGCCAAGTATTTGTGTATCTAAACATAGAATAAGTACAGTAAAAATATGGTATTATAATCTCTTGGCACCACTGTCATGTACATGGTCCATCACTGACCAAAACATGATATGGCACAAAACTGTATACAGAGCTAGGACATGAGAGAAATATTAGACTTCCCAATGGATTTAAAAGATTAAAGTGTGAATCACATTTTCCAGAATTAAACATATCAACATAAAGTTTTGAAACAAAGGTGAATAAAAGGAAAAGTCATATGTGTATGCACACATTTTATATTACTATACCAAGGATGTGAAACTTTTAAGAAATGAAGGAAAATGTTTGAATTCTTCCGAATAGAAATGCTATTCTATAAGAAAAGGCTAACCATGTGATAATCTCTAATACGTTATAGTCACTAATTCGGAAGAAAATGTAGTGCAAAATAGAGATAATAGTGAATCATTTTTGATCCAGTTAATGGCTAGTCATAAGAGATTTACTTAAAATTCTTTTAAAGGTAGGAGATCAGCAGGACTTGTTTTCTGAGCATTGGTCACAACCCTGCTGATCAAAACAGGATCTGGTCAAAACAAGACGTAGCAAAGAAATTGGCCCAAAGCAGTTAGAACTAGAAAATATAATGCATTTGCATGCTGTAAGACACTCCACAGGCACCATGACAGTTTACAAATGCCATGACAATGCCTGAAAGTTACCTTACATGTTTCTTGGAACTCCCTACCCCTTTTCTAGAAAATTCATGAATAATCTGCCTCTTATTTAGCGTATAACTAAGGAGTATCTATAAACATAGCTAGCAAGCAATCGACAGTGCCACTCTGCCTTTGGGGTAGCCCTGCGCTATGGAGCTGTCATTTCCTGTATTTTATTGCTAATAAACTTGCTTTGCTTTCACTTTACTCTGTTGGCTTGCTCTCAAATTCTTTCTTGCATGAAACTGGGAACCCTCCTGGGCTGAGTCCCAGTTTTGGGATTTGCCTGCATCATTTCAGCACTGTATTTTAACTTTTATTCATCTGTGTGTTGTATTTGAAGAGCTGGACTAGCCAGTACCTCATATAAGGCCTTACGGAGTTCTGATGCCTTGGTAGGTGGAGGCCACTACATTTTTAACTTTGCAGACAGAGAAATTTTTGAGTTTATTAGACTATCTTATAAACCAACAAAAGTGTAAGATATAAATCGGAGTACTGGTCTCTTAACAATTGGGGATATCTGTTAAAGACATTCTTGTTGCTAAATCAGAGTGCACAGGAGCCTATACTGGAATAGACAGGCTCTCCTATAAAGCACACGTCTTAGTAACTTAATAATTACATCTGGCAGACACTTTCTGATTTCTAGAGTATATGGCAGGGCTTCTGATAACAGCTTTTTTTTTTAGTATCACTGTAAACCCCACAATGTTTACAGAGACCATAACTTGGTCTAGTGACAGAGACTTGAGGAATAGCCTAGTCTTAATTCACAATACATTTAAAAATCAATGTTTAGGGTGCCTCACATTGATAACTAGCTTTAAACCAGTTTAACTAATTAAGATAGCCTATGCTTGCCCTCATTTCTAAATCCCAATTACCTCTTACCATTTGTTTTATTATAGCATTTGAAAGAAAGAATGTAACAGAGTACTGCAGAGATCTAATCAAGATCCTGAAGCAGGCAGAGGAACTGAATGAAAAACTCACTCCACTGAAACTGATTGATTCTTGGATGGGAAAGGGTGCAGCAAAATTGAGAGTAGCAGGTGTTGTGGCTCCCATACTTCCTCGTGAAGACCTGGAGAAAATTATTGCACACTTCCTAATACAGCAGTATCTTAAGTATGTATAAACCCATTTATTACCTTTCATGTTGTCTTTATGGCTGCTCCTTTTTTAACTGGAACAGAATAAATGCTTTTGCAGTTATTTTGTGTGAACTTTTAAATGCTATAGAAAAGAATTTACCTGAAAAACTCAAACCTTAATCACTATAAATCAAAAAAGAACAAAACTAAAATATTTTCTCTACAGGTTATATTTGCATTTATAGGTTTTATTATTTCAAGTCAATGTGTTACTAAAAAATTATTGCACATATAGTTATTTCTTTTATAAATTTGTTTTCTGTGATTCCTTCAAAAGCTTTCTTATTGTTGGCCTTTATTTTCTGCAGAGAAGACTACAGTTTTACAGCTTATGCTACCATTTCATATTTGAAAATAGGACCTAAAGCTAATCTTCTGAACAATGAGGCACATGCTATTACTATGCAAGTGATGAAGTCCACACAGAACTCTTTCAGGGTAACTGGCTATTAATTTTCAGTTTTATATATTTTTAAAAATATATTGAAGTCTATGGGATGCTTTTCTGTCATATCCCCCTAGGTCCAGTTGAACATAGGGAAAGTCAGTTTTCTGATTAGATTTCTGGGTATGGAAGAGAGAAAACTAGGCGTTTCCCATCTCTTGGAATGTGAGGACTCCATTTTAGTATCTAATTTTGTTATGCACCCTGCTCTTATGGTATTGGTTGTGATTAGTAATAGTTGAGAAGTCTGTTTCTGCTCTTCCATTGGTTAAAAACCACTGTTATAAACCAAATACTATCAAGTCTGCTAAAGCATGTCAAGTGCCATTGTGTCTAAGGATATTTGAGGTCTTTAGAACTTCTCTCACAATGTAGCCCCTTTTATTCAAAATAGAGCTCATATTCGAATGGAAATTTATAGGTAAAAAAAACTAGACCCCTTGATACTTAAAAAATCAACTGATAAAGAATATTTTGAAATTTTTAATCTCATGAGAAACTGAATAGCTGAATTTTTATTTTACCAAAGTGCTTGCTTATTTTTTTTGTAGGTTGAATCATCTCAAACTTGTCAATCTGAACAAGGTGATAAAAAGGTGGAGGAAAAAAATTCAGGTAACTTCCAGAAGAAGCCTGCAAACATGCTTCAGCAATCTGGCTCTAAGAATACAGGAGCTAAGAAAAGAAAAATTGATGATGCCTGAAGTGAATGTTACCAGATTTTCTAATTAAAGATGTTTATGCATGTATACACCATTATTTTTGTAGTTAGACAAAAGCTTAATTTTAAAAACCATTTCATTGATATTTTATAGATATGGATCTATATTTTCAGAGCTTATCTCTGAAGATTTAAACTTTTGAGAACTTTTGAAAATTAGAGATCATGAATTATATAATTTTCCAGTATAAAACAAGGGAAAATTTTATGTAAAACCCTTTAAAAGCAAAATATTTGAGAATAAGTTCCTATTTTTTTTATGCCTTTATATATTAGCTGTATTTTTTCTTTTTATATAACTATCTTTTTGAAAGCAATATTATACTGACACAGGCTCATTAAATGTGAATGATGCTTTTAAGTTGAATATGTAGATTAGGGATGTCCAATCTTTTGGCTTCCCTGGGCCATACTGGAAGAAGAATTGTCTTGGGCTGCACATAAAATATGCTAACACTAATGACAGCTGATGCGCTTAAAAAAAAAGTTTCAAGAAAATCTCATGTTTTAAGAAAGTTTATAAATTTGTGTTGGGCTGCATTCAAAGCTGTCCTGGGCTATATTAGGCCTGTGGGCTATGAGTTGGACAAGCCTGATGTAGATGATTTCAGGTTATAAAACCAGAAGTACAGTTCAAACAAAAAAGGAGTAAGTCATCAATATAAAATATTAGCAAATGAGATATTGCTATATCTCAATTTAAGTAAAATAAAACCTATTTTAAAGTTCAAGAAATCATACCCATATTTTGACATTTCACAAAGAATGGTTCTCGTCTACTAGTATACATTTTGGCTAAGGAGATAGATAACTTAGCTAAATTTGCTCCAAAGCTAAATCACAAGTAAACGTATTTATGTTTAAAACACAGAAACAACTTAAGACTTTTTTCCTAAGCAGTCAGTGTTGTATTGGAAAGATATATCTATAAATAAATAATTTGAACTGATTTCACTTAGAATTTGTTCTTATACTTTTCCATTAATATCATTATCACTTCTGTAATTTTCAGTGTGGTCATCATTAACTCAGTGCAGTCATTCATTTTATTGACTTGTGATTTTTTTGTGTGTCATTTGGAACATTATACAATTCTTGAAGAAATTCTATTTTCAGTCAAAATAATCTTCTATATCAATATTTGGATCTAGCAGATCTTCTCCATATGATGAAAGATTCATTTGGTTTAAAATTAGGTTTTCAAATGTTTCTTCTAAATCAGTTTCACCGATTAAGACAGCTCCCATCATTCGTCCATTTTGCATGACGACTTTGATGTATTCTTGCCCTTTGGTACATCTCAGCATTAATTCATGATCTGAACCTAAGCCCTGTGCGTTGTATTTTCCCAGCAGTACAACCTATATTTAAGGATAAAAAGGTTATTGTCATGAGTATCAAAAAGAAAATGTAATGGGTATTTTGTGCCATGTTAGAATAGTCAGCAGAAAAATTATGCCACAAAATTTTGTAACTAAAAATGTTATTAGGGAGAGTCCCAAATAAAATGTTTGAATAGCATGCATTAATTCTACCGATGACATTACCACACAATCTACACTGACATTAAAAAATTCTTATGAATATAGTCAAATATTAATGTTTAATATTTTTAACACAAAAAATATCTAGTGAATAGCGAGGTGATACTACCAATCTATAGGAACATGAAAACTATACAGCGAATATATAAATATGTAGGAGGTAGACTACATTACCCTGGAGTCATGGTTTAAAGATTTAGCAAGGAACTGAATTAGATCTTTCACGAACTACTTAATTTCCCTGAGACTTATGAATATGTTTCTCCTTCTTTGTAAATTAGGGAGAAAAAAAAACTAACAACGACAAAAAAAACCCAAACGACCTTCATCAGAATACTGTAAAGAGGACTGAATAAGATAACACATACAGGAAAGCACTTGGTTTATTTTTGAGTACGATAGCTGTTAGTTCCCTTCACAAAGAAAGGATGAATCACAAGTAAAAGTTAAAAATGCACCAACAGCGAACAAATCTGGAGATAAATTTTTTTCCCTCTTAACTAAAATAGCATAGTGGTAAGGTGGATAATTATCAGATGATGAGGGATTGAGACTAGCAACAATACCAGGTATTGGTTTGTAAGAAATGAAAAATGCCATTTTTTGGTAAAATGATTAAAATCAAGTATATTTTTATTTAAGTGAGATAATTAGATCTATCATAGGCATAAGACTAACAAGCAGCAAAGGCATTAATATGCTATCTTACCTTATAGTTAAAAAATTTTGTCACATGAGCAAACAGTTCAAAGCTGAAATCCATGTCTACAGAGTCTCCTGAACTCTCTGCAGCCATGCACTTTGCTGCGTACCATCCCATCTGCCTAGCCTGGGTCCACAGCCTCATCTGAAATAATGAAAAAATGTTTTACAATGTCATTTTTTCATGATCATTATTTGAAAAATGTTATCTTAACCTTGTAAATTCACTTAAAGGAGTTAAATGACAGTCTGTCATCTTTGCCACAGAAGCCATCACCAATAGACAACTAATCAGACTAATTTTTGGTATTTATTAATTATATCTAAATTACTGCCACTAAATTTAAAAGATGCTACCAAATCATACCAGTTTTAGTAGCATTTCTATTAAATACTATGAAACTATATTAAGCTATACCAGGTGAGAAAAAATGTTTAATTAACCAGTCCCTTTTTCAAAGTTTGTCATCACCATTAATAGAGAGGTCAAATTATCACTGAAGAACTTGTTCTATTTTTCAGCAACCTTCATTCTTATACACACATTAAGGTCTGCCATGCTGTTAACCTCAGTGGTCAGATTGTTGGTGCCTCACCCCAAGACAACATATATGTTTCAGCAACTGATTCTGGGAAGTCATTTAAATTCTTTTGTATGACAGGATTAATTTATCCTCTATTGTATTTTTATTTAATTTCTACAAAGTTTTGAGACTCCCTGGTATAAAAGAACACTGACCTTGGGAGTCACAGTGGATTTGAATATCAACTTATCTGCATGTATAACTTTTCTGAGCCTCAGTTCATTTACCTGAAACATAAATATAATACTACCTACTCTGTAACTATTGAGAAAATTAAATAGGTTAGCCTATAATAAGCACTTGGTTTTCTTCTGCCTCTCTGTATGTGCATATGTACCTAATGCTGTCTTTTGTTTGCTGGAATAATATAATCATGGACATAAGCTTTAAGCATTTCTAGCAGAAGTGATGTAGTTTTTTTTTTTCAATCTCCTCTGTAAACAAGGTATTATAGATTTGATGAAGTGAAAGGCAGTTTATGGCAAGGGATCAAAATAAACTGCATAGTAACAACTAGAGAACAGCTAATAGGAGTGGCCTGAAAGTTTGCATCTTGGACTGCATAAACTAATTAGTATCCTTATTGCTTGTGTAAGCTAAGAAATGGGGTCTATAAGGTGCACTCAAAACAAGGGACACCTTTTTATTTGCGGATTTTTTTTCTCTCTTTCAGATTCTAACACATTAAAATATAATTACCCTAGAGAATTAAAAATGTTAAAAAAAACACACACACAAACTCCAGCTCTTAAAAATTTTTGATACTCTTGCCACAGAAATGACACAGAATGAGGCAGGTTAGAAACAGCAAGGGTGGAACCACTCTCTTATTATTGATGTCTCTACTGTCTGTAAGAACACAAAATGATGGTGCTGCCTCTTGAAATACTTATAGCTCTTCTACTACTACATACAGCATAGTTAATCTGAATGAATAATGTCCCTAACTGTGGAGCTCGTCTTTAACAAAGATAAATGTTGATGGGTTCCTTGATCTCAAACATCTACCTAGGTCTCTAGGTCTCTGCCCCTCCTCACACTTCTGGTCACTGTCTTTATCTTCCTCTGGTATTTTTGTTACACCATTAGAAGGAGATAGGTAAAGCTATGAGGATAGGGAAAAGTCTAGAGCCAGTTGGGACTTGTTAAGGCTCAGGAAAGGTGTTTACTATAGGAATTTTTTTTTTTTTTTTTTTTTTTTTTGAGACAGAGTTTTGCTCTTGTTACTCAGGCTCGAGTGCAGTGGCACGATCTTGGCTCACTGCAACCTCCACCTCCCAGGTTCAAGCAATTCTGCCTCAGCCACCTGAGTAGCTGGGATTACAGGCGCGTACCACCACACCCAGCTGATTTTTTGTATTTTTAGTAGAGACGTGGTTTCATCATGTTGGTCAGGCTGGTCTTGAATTCCTGACCTCAGGTGATCCACCTGCCTTGCCCTCCCAAAGTGCTAGGATTACAGGTGTGAACCACTGCACTCAGCCAGGAATATTTTTTAGTAATAATTACCACAGGGACAGAATAGGATCGTGCAGGAATAGAATGCTTTATCTATATAATTTACAATCTTAGTAGTTTTGTTTTTTTAATCTAAAGTTGTGCTGTCCAACATGGTATTGGACACTAGACACATATAGCTATTTAAAGCTAATAAAAAGTAAGTAAAAATAAAAATTCAGTTCCTTGGTCACATTAACCACATTTCAAGTGATCATGTGACATACTGTGGCTACCTGACTGGATGGTACAGAATTACCAAGATATCCCAGTCTACCATTATAATAATAACTTACCAAACGGAAAATTTTAGTTTTTTTTTAAATATATATAACAACTCTGTGCTAGCTTCCTACTTAAGCAGAAATGTTGGAAAACCGGAAGTTGGATATATTAGTAACAACCGCTTTATTTTCAGGCAGAATCTCTGATAAAACACATGGTCACATATGCTAGCTTACCTGCTGCCAGACTGGGCTCAGCTGCCAGGATGTAGTACAGATGTCACCAGCAGCATAGACATCGGGAAGGGATGTGTGCATGTGATCATCCACTTTCAGGCCACCATCTTCTCCTACATCAAACTAAACAGTGTTCCTCATAAACTTAAGTGTTAAGAAAAATGAAACGTGATTTTTTCATTCTAAAGTAAAAGAACAAATTAAATTTTTACACTTCAGCATGCTCATCTTTAATGAGAAAATGAAAAATAGCCACAAAGTTTAGACACCTAAGCTGAATTTCCATGGATCAAATTCCAACTAAGATTGACTCATAAAATTCGTAGAATTTCAACATGACAAGTATCCAATAACCATTTGACTACTCTACCCATAACCAAAAGAACATTCTTTTTTTTTGTAAGCGTCAAGTGCTGAAAAGTGAAAAATACAAGATGGTTCTCTAAAAGAATCACTTTTGAGAAGTCATGAGAGGTGTCAGTCTCTTACCAACATTTAGATAAATAAGTTGTAAATTATGAACCATTACTATGACACTTATACCAGGATGTAACTATGTAAGGATTTTAAACAGTAAAAAATACTGTAAATCAAGACAATGTTATAACCAAATTGTTTTCAACCATGTGAAGTTACAGTTGTATACTAAAATAATACTAATGTTTGAGAACAAGAGATCTTCACAAAAATACTTCAAAAATATTCATAGCTGGACAAAAATTTCACCTTACACTGTTACCATGGAGAAAAGGTTCTACATTTGGTGTAACTCCCGTAGCACTGACAATGAAATCGCAGCCATATATCTTTTCATTGGTCAATTCCACATACACAGGCCATATCTCTTAAAGAAAAAAAAGAAAAAAAGAATATTTTTAAATAGAACCACCACCACAGCAGTGTATGTGACTACAATGCCTAGAAACAAAGAAAGAAAAAGGAAGGCAAGAGATGACTTTGTAACACACTCCACAGTTTTTTATGAGGCCTATTTGCTAAAGCAATTTTAATGCAATTAGCATCATCTCCTTTGGGTATAATTTTAAAACCATGGCATTTTAAATATCTTTCCTTCAAATTTGGACACATAAATTTTGACTAAGTAAATTTAAATTGTTTCTAAATTATCTCTAAAAGTCCTTAGTAATACTTTATACTCTACTTAGTGTTTAGTTCAACTAGGTGTTTTCCCTCACTATTCATACTCAAACTCCCCTTTCGTATGGAAAAAATTCAAAGAATTTGGTTCAGTAGAATATTTCATATGCTAGTTAGCGGAGTGTATTTCTTCAAATTATGATACTTCTCAGAGGAGTGGTGGAATTGGAATTAGGAGAGCTGCATCTTAGTCCCAAAAATATACATTTTCAATCTGCTTGATTTGGGTGAAATCACATCACCTTTAGGAGCTTTAGGTTTTTGTTTCATTTTGATGTACAATCTATTCTGATTGTTGTTCAGAACACTAGGAGCTCTATGTAAGATATAATGTCCTATACAATTTAATTTACTTGAAACAACAGATAGTGAAAATAAGTGACTTAATGCTATTAAATTATGGTTTTATTTTTACTTTTCATGTTTAAATTTTATATGGAAATCTGAAGTTATTTAAAACAAAACAGCAAGATTAAATTGCTTTGCTTTTAATTAAGTGGTTATATATATTTTTTTCTTATTTCATTACTTGCCTGTATCAGTTGTAACTGACTTATGGTCTCCTGGAAAAGTGAAAGACTTTTTCTTCAAAATTCTAAACTCATCCCGAGAGTAGATTTTCTTTACTTCACACATAGTTTCAATGTGAATCTTACGAGAAAACTAAAATTAAAAAAACACTGGTTAGCATAATACTTCCAGAAAGAATGACCTGGGTTACTAATGATGAAGAAAAAATTTGTAGAAACATATAGAAAACATAATTCTTATAATGTAAATGAAAACACATTGGGTGCCCTAAAAGAAATCTCTCTATGCACATGAACAGAGTGAACAGAAATTCATTCAGTCACCTAAAAGATTTGGTAGCTGCATTAGCAGACAGCACGGAGGGAATGCTTTTTAGCCTAGGCTTCATTGATAATTACAAGTGTATTCTTTAAAAATTACAATGGTTAGGCCGGGCACGGTGGCTCACGCTTGTAATCCCAGCACTTTGGGAGGCTGAGACGGGTGGATCACGAGGTCAAGGGATCGAGACCATCCTGGTCAACATGGTGAAACCCCGTCTCTACTAAAAATACAAAAATTAGCTGGGCATGGTGGCGCACGCCTGTAGTCCCAGCTACTCGGGAGGCTGAGGCAGGAGAATTGCTTGAACCCAGGAGGCGGAGGTTGCGGTGAGCCGAGATCGCGCCATTGCACTCCAGCCTGGGTAACGAGAGCGAAACTCCGTCTCAAAAAAAAAAAAAAAAAAAATTACAATGGTTGCTGGGCACAGTGACTCACACCTATAATCCCAGGACTCTGGGAGGCTGAGGTGGGTGGATCACCTGAGGTCAGGAGTTTGAGACCAGCCTGACCAATATGGTGAAAACCCATCTCTAATAAAATTACAAAAATTAGCTGGGCCTGGTGGCGTGTACCTGTAGTCCCAGCTACTCAGGAGGCTGAGGCAGGAGAATTGCTTGATCCAGGGAGGCAGAGGTTGCAGTGAGCTGAGATCGCATCACTGCACTGTAGCCTGGGCAACAGAGGGAGACTCTGCTCAAAAAAAAAAATTACAATAGTTATGGACTATAAAAATTTATTCAGGGCAGATCTGTCGACTTATTTTTATATCACTGAGCATTAATAAAGTGCCAGGTAGGTAGTAAATACTCAATAAATGTTTATTGAATTAAACTGTTGAAGTTCTCAGTTTAAAAATGTAATTACTATTAGGATCTGAAGGTACAGAAAGAAGGGACTTTGCATAATTTTCATCACAAAAATTAGATACACCATGCAGCCAGCCTCACTCCCACCTGCCAAAAGTCGAAACCAGTGCTTTAAAGAAATCACACACAGTAATGAAGGACTGCATGCATGCTTCTTACAACATTTAGATTTCACAGCCTTGTAACAACTATCAAAAAATCAGAATATCTAACAAAATGAGAAAAAGCAAATCATCTCCTTATCCAATTGGGATATTAAGTGTATATTTGTAATCCATCTAATAACTTGTAAGTTTACTGCATGCATCTAAAGTGACCTTTAAGAAAAGATTAAAAGAGGACAGGTGTATTTACTGTAGTCTGGGTATAGAGATCTCTATCCCTGGTCAGAGGATACAGGAAAAAACAAACTCAGTTTCTCCTACTATACTCTCACAACACAGAATACTTCTGTGACCAAATGTGTATGTAGGGGTTTTCTACACACTAAGCAAGCAATCAGTTCTGCACAGGACACCATCTGGGTGTCCTCTAATTCAATTTAGTTCTGATGTTATTATCTACTTGGAGATAGCATCAGGTCCCATATGTTGAGGGATCAATCCCAGAAGACTGTCCTCCACTTCCAATTCCAATTGTAAGCCCTGGGTGGTTTTACCAGTTGGTCTGACTAACCCATCTATAAATCAAGGGGCTCCCATGAGCCCCTTTCTTAGGTTCAATTAATTTAATTAGAACGGTCTCACAGAATTCAGGGAAACTTACTTACATTTACTGTTTATTATCAAGGTTGTAACAAAGGAAAATGAAGAAATACATAGGGCAAAGCATATAAGAAGGGGCATGGAGCTTCTATGCCCTCTCCAGATATACCACCCTCTAGCAACTTCCACATGTTCAACTATCCGGAAGCTCTCCAAACCCAACCCTTTTGGGTTTTCATGGAAACTTCATTATGTAGGTGACTGATTAAATCACTGGCTGCTAGTGATTGGCTTAACCTTCAACCCCTTTCCCTTCCAGGAGGTTGGAAAGTCTAAACAGTTTAATCATGCCTTGGTCTTTCCTGTGACCAATCCCCATTCGGAAGCTACCTAGGGTTAGTCCCTAGCATAAAAAGGACACATCACTTCAGAGATGCCAAAAATTTTAGGAGTTGTGTGCCAGAAAACTGGGACAAAGACCAAATACAGGTACAATATTTTATTGTGCTTCACTTTATAGTGTTTTGCAGATAGTGTGTTTTTTTACAAATTGAAGGTTTGTGACAACCCAACATCAAGCAAGTCTCAGTGCCATTTTTCCAATAGCATGTGCTCACTTTGTGTCTCTGTCACATTTTGATAGTTCTTGCAATATTTCAAAGCTTTCATCATTATTAGACCTTTAAGTGACCTGTGATTAGTAATCTTAGATATACTATTAAGGGAAGGTGTTCTCTTCCAGGGTCCATAAGGGGGTGTAGTTTTAAGTGCAAAAATTTTCCAGTGCTATGCCATGCTCTGCTCCCATCTCTCTCCATCCAGGAGATTTAACGGTTTATGTTTAAATTTCACGAGCACGGGAAAAAAACTAAAAGTCAATCACTCCAGCAAAAGTTCTAAAAAACTCCTTTCATTAGCCAGGGGTCTTAAAGAAAGTGGGGGTTCCTCCCAGGTTAAAAGTCCTCTTCTTCCACAGCCCTTGGGACTCCATGTTTGGGTTCCTGTCCACGAACACTCTCGTGCTTGTGGAAGCTGTTCTTCTCTATCCTAAATTTTTCCTCTGAAGTCCCCTTCAAACACTCTCTTGTGAAAGCCTGTCTTCCCCTCCTAAACTCCATCTCTCTCTATTCCCTTCCACTCAGAGTGGAAGCTGCTTTCCTCTCCTGGATTCTATCTTTCTGGATTCTATAACTCAGTGTGAGAGTTAGCTGTTTCTCTCTCTCCTTCTCCGTTTTTTTTTTTTTCTCTCTCTCTAAATAAATCACTTTCTACAAACACTTTTAAGTCCGGCGTTTACTGTGCACTGCGCTGTGGTCCCCTCTCTCATTCTTGAGAGGGCAGAAAACCAAGAATCTGGAAAGACGTCCTCTCAGGGGAGCTAAGGGCACCCTGAACCCCTAAACCCCAATATTACACTATTGTAATTGAATTGGGGTATCATGAACCACACACATATAACACAGTGAACTTAAATCAATAAATGTTCTGTGATCTGACTACTCTCATCAACCAGCTGTTGTCCTGTCTCTCCTTCTTCTTGGGCCTCCTTATTCTCAGAGACACAATAATATTGAAGGCAGTGCAATCAGTTACTCTGTAGTGGCCTCTAAGTGTTCAAGTGAAAGTATCACACATCTCTCACTTTAAATCAAAAGCTAGAAATGATTACTAGGCTTATTGAGGAAGGCACATGGAAAGCCAGGCCTCCTGCACCAGTTGACCAAATCGTGAATGCAAAGGATATATTCTTGAAGTGACTTTAAAGTGCTATTCCAATGAACACATGAATGATTAGAAAGTGAAAGAGCATTATTGCTGATATGGAGAAAGTTTTAGTGGTGTGGAGAGATCAAACCACCCAAAACATTCCATTAAGCCAAGGCCTAACCCAGAGTAAGCCCCTAACTGTTTTCGATTCTGTAAAGGCTGAGAGAAGTGAGGAAGCTGCAGAAGAAAAGGCTGAAGCTAGTGGAGGTTGGTTCATGAGGTTTAAAGAAAGAAGCCATCTCTACAACAAAAAAATACAATTGATAATTGATGAATGTGGCTATACTAAACAGATTTTCAGTATACATGAAACAGCCTTCTACTGGAAGATGCTATCTGGGACCTTCATAGTTATAGAGAAAAGTCAATGCCTGGCTTCAAAGGACAGGCAGACTCTCCTGTTAAGGGATAATGTAATTGGTGACTTGAAGTTGAAGCCAATGCACATTTACCATTGTGAAAGTCCTAAGGCCCTTAAGAACTAACCTACATCTACCCGGCCTGTCCTCTATAAATGGAACAACAAAGCCTGGATGACAGCATGATATGACTTGGGTCTGCGTCTCAGCCCAAATGTCTTGTCAAATTGTAATCCCCAATGTTGGAAGTAAGGCCTGGTGAGAGATGTTTGGGTCATGGGGACAGTTTCTAATGGTTTAGCACCATCCTCCTAGTGCTGTTCTCATGAAAGAGTTCTTATGAGATCTGGTTGTTTAAGTATGTGTGGCACCAACCCCCTTCTTTCTCTTCCTACTGCTCCAGCCATGTAAGATGTGCGTACTTCCCCTTCCATCGTGACTGAAAGTTTACTGAGGCCGCCCCAGCGATGCTTCCTATACAGCCTGTAAAAAAACACGAGCCAATTAAACCTCTTTTCTTTATAAATGTTACCCACTCTCAGGTGTTTCTTCATAGTAGTGTGAAAATTGACTAATACACAGCACATCTGTTTACATGGTTTATTGAATATTTGAAGCCCACTGTTGAGACCTACTGCTCAGAAAAAAAATATTCCTTTCAAAATATTACACTCATTGACAAGGCACTTGGTCACCCAAGAACTCAGACAGAGATGCACAAGGAGATGAGTGTTGTTTTCATGCCTACTAATACAATATCCATTCTGCAGCCCATGGATCCAGGAGTCATTCTTACTTTCAAGTCTTACTAAAGAAATGCATTTCATAAGGCTATAGCTGCCACAAATAGTGATACAGCTGATGGATCTGGGAGAAGTACACTGAAAACCTTCTGGAAAGAATTTGCCATTCTAGATGTTATTAAGAACATTCATGATTCAAGGGAAGAGATCAAAATATCAACATTAACAAGAGTTTGAAAGAAGTATATTCCAGTCTTCATGGATGACTTTGAGAGGTTCAAGATTTCAATGGAGAAAGGCAGATGTGGTGGAAATCACAAAAGAACTATAGTTAGAAGTGAATCCTGAAGATGAGACTATATTGCTGTAATCTCATGATAAAACTTGAAAAGATGAGTTGTTTCTCATGGATGAGCAAAGAATGTAGTTATTTGAAATGGAGTTTACTTCTGGTGAAGATGCTATGAGTATCATTGAAATGATAAAGGATTTAAAATATTACATAAACTTAGTTGGTAAAGCAGTAGCAGAGTTTGAAAGAACTAATTTTGAAAGAACTTCTACTATGGTTAAAATGCTAACAAAACAGCTTCTCATGCTACAGAGAAATCTTTCCTGAGAGGAAGAGTCAATTGATGGAGCAAACTTCATTGTTATTGATTGATTGCTTGATTGACTGATGGAGATGGAGTCTCCCTCTGTTGCCCAGGCTGGAGTGCAGTGGTGCAATCTTGGCTCACTGCAACTTCTGCCTCCTGGGTTCAAACGATTCTACTGCCTCAGCCTCCTGAGTAGCTTGGAGTACAGGCAGTGTGCCACCATGCACAGCTAATTTTTGTATTTTTAGTAGAGACAGGGTTTCACCATATTGGCCAGGCTGGCCTTGAACTCCTGACCTCGTGATCCACCCGCCTTGGCCTCCCAAAGTGCTGGAATTACAGGTGTGAGCCACCGCACCCAGCCCAAACGTCATTATTTTAAGAAATTGCTACAGTCACCCAAACCTTCAGCAAGCACCACCGTGATCAGTCATCAGCCACCAATACTGAGGCAAAACCTCCCACCAACAAAAAAATTATGATTTGCTAAAGGCTCAGATGATTTTTAGCATATTTAGCAATAACATATCTTTAAATATGCATTGTTTTTTCAGACATAATGCTAATGCACATTTAATAGACTGTAGTATGTTATAAACCTAACTTTTATATACACTGGGAAACTGAAAAATTTGTGTGGCTCACTTTATTGTGATATTTTATTTCCTGTGATGGTCAGGGACTGAACCTGCAATATCTTCAATGATGACTGTATATGTATAACAATATCACACCTCGTGAGTTAAAACATAGGCTGAGATCCAGTCTTAAATGTTTTGACATTCAGTTTTCTTTGGTGGCCAAATGGACCAAGTGGATTGGAAGTCTTTTCCTAGCACTATGGATTTTAAGTAAAGTGACCTAGCAGTTCGTTGACCACCTATTTATAACCGGTCTTTAATAAAAGGTTCAAGAATTTAAAATTACATTTATACATGTTCAATCACTATTATGAAGAGATACCTGTTTTGTTCCTTTAAGATTCAAGCCTTCATGCCAATCTGGTCCCAATGCACTGCCTACATTATCTGCTTTAGATTTGTTTCTGGCTTCCTTTTTCCTTCCTAAACAGATGAAATTAAATAATATAAAAATTACCAGGCAGAGAATTATGTTAGTGTTCAAGTTTTTATTTAGGCAATGTAATGATTCACATATATACATATATTACAGCATGACTAACCTATGTAATCTATATTAATCATTTTAGTCATTATTTTAATATTTTTCTGATGTAGAGTTACAAATAGATAATCTTTCAATTATGTGTTGAGTATAAGCACACTCTACTTATGTTTTGGATGTTACACCAGTTAATCTGAAAGATAAGAAACTTAGCCTTTGAATTTTAATAATTTTGTCAATTATTAGCACCTCCAAAATGAACAAAACTCTTGCTTAATTTTATAATCCAAAAGCTTTTTAAGCTATCAAACTTAAAAAATATGAAGTCTGTATTAGCTTTTCAACTCACTACATTTTTTACAAAACTACTTTAGGTGTTGCCCAAATGTAGCAACTGTTTGCAAAGATGCAGATGTGCTGAGTTATTCAATTTCATTTCAAATTTCTTGTTTTAATTTTATATATAAAATACACACATATAAATATATATAAAATAGAAAATCTGAAAACTTCATGTAAAGATACATAAATATCCATATTACTATCTCCAAAATTTATTTTATTAAATTTTCTTATAGCCCTTTTCTATACTGTAAAAAAAAAAAAAAAAAAAAAAAGGTTTATATGAGAAGTAATGAGGTAGGTGCTACACTTACCTTCAGTTGTATATCTGGTTCTTTTATGTACAATTTTAGCCTCTGATTTTTCAGAAATGAGCTTTGAAGTCAAGAATTCAGCTGCTCCTGCATCGAAGAAAGTATTCCCTATAGCTTTATCTTTAATGGCCCAAATCACTTCACAGCCTTCAATTTCATATCTAAAAACAATACCAAAGTTACTAACAGTAATTTCAAAAGTCTAAGTAAAAAATCTTTGCATTTGCAAATAACGATCTCCTGAAGCAAAATAAGGAACACATTTTTAAGGCAAATTGGGAAAGACTGATTATAAAGAGCAATATAATATTCTTTAAAGATATTAAGAATTAAAAATAGAATAATAAAAGAAGTAACTGAAACAGTTTACAAAGCTTCTGTAGAAAGAACCTTTAAGTGACAAATATATGTACTGAATATCAAGTAAAATTTCATTACAATGAACATCATTAGAAAATGTTCAACTTCTACAACATAGTTATTATATGAATGATCCCTAGGGCTCCCAGGGTCAAGCAGTGCTTTTTAAAAAATCTGTTACAGTATAATCTATAATGGATGGATAATACACAGCTATAATATTAAAATCAGTCACTTATTTGGTAAGAATGTTTTATATCTTCAAGGCACATCATGAAAGGGGACAGAAAATGGAGAGAACTCAGTTAGAAGCTGAAAATCTTAAGGATTAAGATTAAGGACCTTAGAGGAAAGAAGGAATGGACATGGTATATAGGCCACCTTCTATTAGTATTTACCACTAATACAAGGTAATGGGCAAGTGATATTTTATTCTAGGTTTAGATACTGATAAGTGGTTTTCCTAACAATATTCATTTAACAAAGTCCCTGAAATCCATTATAATTAAGGATAATTTATCATCCAACCTGGGATACTATCTGCTATTAATAATCATTTTTTTGTACAACTGGTGGAAATGGGGACAATCCCAGACAAACAAGACATATGGCCATCCTAACTATAACAGGATTTTATCTAAACTTGCAATACTATAAAATACTGTAATTAAAAAATTAAGGTATTAATTTTTCACATTTCTTTATGGTACAAAGTATTGCCATCTTTATTTCACAGATTGATATAATTCATAAAGGAATTATAGAAAAAAAAAGTTTAGTACATCTGAATCCAGGTGACTTGATACTCATACTTTTTAACATACGGTGATAGGAGCTCCTTGCTTCATCTAATAAGTTTTTATTTTTCCAGTTCTCCTATGCCAGTAAACATTTAGTCACCAAATTTCAGATTATTGGGTAAACATTCTATTTTACGTTACTCTGGTCATATGGCATTACTGACCAACGCAAAGTAGAATACACACTAATTTGGTAATAAAGTTTGTATGTCAGTTTACACACAGGCATACAGTTATGTAATCCTTTCTTTTTTTATAAACTGGAAATTTCTTTACATTACCATTTTTATATTTAAAGTAATATTACAGTATAACACCTATCAGTGCAGTTTAACATACTGATGACTGACTAGAAGATGAAGTTATTACAAGTAATCACATGTAACTTCAGTATTTGCTCTACCTCCTAGGACACCCTCTAATCCTCTTTTACGAACTTGAATTATTCTCTTAGCAATATGCACAAGTTTAAAGATTATCATCACACACAGAGGGGAAATACTGCTTTTGTTTTTAAAATGACTCTACAAAAACAGACAATGAGGTATTACAGTTTTGTGAAGTTATGAAAAACAGTATGTATTTGAAAAGGAAAGGATTAACTTATATTTAGAAAAAAGAAAACAGACCAGGCGCAGTGGCTCACACCTGTAATCCCAGCACTTTGGGAGGCCAAGGAGGGCAGACCACAAGGTCAGGAGTTTGAGACCAGCCTGATCAAAATAGTGAAACCCTGTCTCTACTGAAAATACAAAAATTAGCCGGGCGTCATGGCATGCTCCTGTAATCCCAGCTACTCAGGAGGCTGAGGCAGGAGAATTGCTTGAACCCAGGAGGCGGAGGCTGCAGTGAGCCGAGATCATGCCACTACACTCCAGCCTGGACAACAGAGTGAGACTCCATCTCAAAAAAAAAAAAGAGAGAAAGAAGAAAACAGATAATAACTGAGATAAATGTATAACAAAGAACACTAGTATTAGTTTCACTGAAACACAGGGTAGAAAGGGTATAGGTATGCCAAGTTTCATGACAGACAAAGACCTAATCATTCAGTGGACCTAACTTCAGAAAATAACATTATGGGGATCCATTTTTAATTACCAAAGAAGAGCTTACTAAATATAAAATTGAGTTTTATCCAATTATACAGTCTTCAATCTCCAACTTAAAATGAGGAATAGGATTACATGTTGTAAGACTCTAAACATTTTTTAACATAAAATTTTTACATGTAAATAATAACAGTCTTAATAATAGTAAGTGATTCTTTGGTGATCGCTGATGGAGAACATCTGATATGTATATATTATACACAAGGATTTGAAGCCTCATTTAAAATAAATCTATACCTCTCCCATCTTGGCCACATTTTGGTTTTGACTCTTTCTCTTCATTTCTCTGTACAATGCCACAAACTTCATAATAACAATAATGACTGTTACCCATAGTACTCAGGCAATTTAAGAACACTTACAGGCTTCTACTGGGACAGATGGTCCTCTAAAAGAGAGGCAAAAACCTAGTCTGAGAGCTGGAATGAATGCAAGTGAGCAAAGATATGGCTTTAGCAGAGTCCTTATTTTAATTCAAATTTGTCCTCTTTATGGTTTAACCCCAATTTTATTGCCTGAAAAAGATCCAGACTATTTCAGGTCAATCATCTGCTAGAGGGTAAAATCATAAAGTGAATCAATCTTCTGCAGGCCATAATGGGATATTTCTCAATGGATTTTGAACTTGTAATGTCATCTTAAGATGAAAATGTTTCATATTAATTAATGTGTTCACATTCCCCAAGCTTCCAAAAACCAAGAGCTGAAGCAGCACATATCCTAAAACAGGAGTCATAAACATTTTGGGTTATATTGGCCAGACAGGTAACATAAATGAGTGAAGCAAGATCTACCATATAAGTAATAAAAAGTGGTGAAGGCTATCACTGGAAATCTCAAAAGGTGTAAATATTTAAATTATTTTAAAACACAGAATATACTTATAAAACACATTTATGGGCCAAATTTGGCCAGCCACCTTGAGACCTAAAGGATTCCCAAAACATTTTTATTTTATAATAAAATTTCTACAATTATGGATGCCACAAGAGCTAAAAAAAAAAAAAAAAAA
>NW_016107340.1:7330672-7332492 GCF_001604975.1 Cebus imitator | reverse complement strand
AAAAAAAAAAAAAAATCGTGGATTTTTCCCCTTGAAAACATATGAAAATTATATCTATCTTTGATTTTCAGAAAAAAAAATCATTTCCTAGTCTGCTAACAATCACATGAATCACAAAGCAATTGCTAAATTTAAAAACAAGCTATTTTAAAACAATTTAAATGTTATCATATTTAAAAATGTATACTTACGCTAACTCAAGTGCAATACCACCGTTCCCTATGATCATTATTCTTTTAGCTTTAGTAAGCTGTTTCTGAAATTCCTATATTGAAAAGAAAATAATGAGGTAATATTTTGTAATAGTGGGTAAGATCTGAAATAAGAGGCTTCAATGGTAATATTCTAAAAATGTAAATATTTTATTAAATTTATAAAGGAAAAAAGATGAAATCTCACTTTCCCACTCTACCAGGGTACATCCTCCCAATTAATATTACAAAAGTTCCCCTTTATGCTTTATCCCAAGCTGCCTTTATAGCTGTGCCTCTCCTGATTTTCCTTTCCTTTTAGGTCATTACAATTAAAGTACTTCAGAATTTCAGCAGGAGGCAGTATTAACTTACCACATTCCCAACTATTTGACCAATCAATTATTCTTTCTTTTCACCTAGACACTCAGTTTCCCCAGAGTTACTCAACACTTAAAACTTTTAGGAATGAGAAGCTCAGCAGCATAGTGGTTAAGAGCAGACTCTGGAAGCACTGGCTTAAGCAATTACTAACTGAATAACTTTGGGCAAGTTGCTTACCCCATCTGCACCTCAGGTCCTTCAACTAGAAGTGGAAATGATAAGTGACTATATATACTGATGTTTCTGTAAGTATTATGTGAAATGATACAAACAAAACTGGTAGGAGTAGCAGGCACACAATAATGTCACACTTTTACTGAAAAAAATGTTATTAACATTCTAAGACAGCTAAATTGATGCCTCCACCCCCAAGAAAAAAGGTCACAATGAGCTTGGAGAAGCCAATGGTAATTCTTCAGGCACTTTCAAAAGTATAGAATAGTCTCATTGCTTCAGAATGACATCTGAACAGAAAAATTCCCCCTGCTACTAAGTTTCTATTAAATGTCTATTAAATTTATCTCCAAACTTATAATATTCACTGAAGTTGACTTTTTAAAAATTCTCCAAAAAAAAAAAAAAAAAAACCAGCCAGTTTATTTTAGTTTGTCCTTCTTTGAAGATACTGCAATTTAAGAAAGATCTGTAAGAGCACTGGACCTAGAGGTGAAAAGCACAAGCTTAAATTGTGTATCTGATAAACTTAATATCTAAATTATATAGATACATACTTAATCTCTCAACCTCAGTTTCCTGTTTGTAAAGTGGGAGTAATAATCATCACACAGGATTATCATGAGGATTCAATGAGTCCATGTATGTAGAAGACCTAGCTGAAACATTTATGAGCTCAATCTCTGATAATATGAACTTAAATTGTTTACAAGAAGATAATCAAGTTCATTTAATTTCCTCTAAATTCCTAATTATTTAATTAAGAGGCTGAAAGAAAACATTATTAATTTTTCAGAATATAAAATATTATACTGATGCAAAATCATCATGTCATGAGACAGAACAACAAGCTTGAGGTTAGACACAAAATTGTGAAACCAGGAAGAGCTTCTTGGCAATAAGCGTTAATAAGCCCTGAATTAAATTACCAAAAGAAATTATATAATGTTCCAAATACAGAAGATTCACCTTATTGAGATAGTTTACCTAGGGCAGAATAATAAGTGACTTTTTCTGTTCTATGATTCTATCATGATTTTGTACCACAAAGATCTTTTGAATACTGTTTTT
>NW_016107340.1:7323527-7330642 GCF_001604975.1 Cebus imitator | reverse complement strand
TTTTTTTTTTTTTTTTTGGCTGGAGAATAAGATCAGTAAATTTTGAATATGCTTTACCTTTTTGGAAAAAAATTGTTACATTATTTAGGTGGCATATCACATATTCCCAAAGCAGAGTAATGAATGTGTGTGTAATGTAAGTTTTAATATTCAGCACAGTCATTATATCTGGGATATCTCACACTGATAACACATCAGCATGAACTTAAAAACAAAAAATTATATCGACTAAAAATAAAATAATTGGCAGGAATAAAACATAACCCCTCTGAGGTTTATTGGTCATGAAACAAAAATTTCCCTTCTGCCTCATTATAGTTTAGGACCTGTAAGTGGAACACATTAATTCGAATGTAGAAAGTCGTTTATTTTCCTTCTCATGGCCCAACCCAAAATGTTACCTGAGCACTGTCTGTATCACGGATTCCTAATACATAAGGATTTCCTTCACATATCAACTTTGGTTTAGCTCCAGCACACAGACAGAGTTTCTTATAGATATGCTGATTGTCATCTTCTGTTATAATGCACTGTAAATACATCAAACAATGAAAAAAAAGGGACACATAATCAACATAGATACAATTCACTTGAAATTAAAAATTCAATAAGGCAAACACAAAACATAATTTATTAAGGTTCTTCATGGTGGCATTCAATCCTTGTTACAGCAATTACAAAACTAGGCATGAGAATACATTCTCTAATCCAGTTATTCTTAATCATTTTAAGCTCATGAACCATTCTGAGCATCTTTTGGAAACTAGTCTTTCTCCCCTTGAATAAAAAGGTACATTCATACAAAGTTTTGAATTAAACTCCAGGAATCCATGTTGGTTGAAAAGGTAGTTGATCCCAGGTTAAAAACAAATTTCAAGAAATTTTAAAATTAAGCATTCTCATTATACCTGTGACCAGCCTTGAAGATTTCTGATCTCAAGGGAATTTACTGTAATAAGACCTAGTAATTCTAATCATATCATACCTTCCTATCTATTATGAGTACAGAAAAGCAGTGTGTGGTAGAAGCAATTACAGTGTGTCTTCTTAATCTAAAAAGACTAGAAGTCCTAAGAAAAAACCAACCAGTATTTATATTCTTAAGTACAAATAATGACTTTACTAGCAAACAAATGTTTTGGGGGTATATCTTACTATAAGTAAAAAAAAATGTTAATCTTTAATCATAGCATGTATTGGCTTTAAATTTATATTAATTTTCAATATCATAAATGGGTCTAAAACTACATATCAGAGATCTATTGCTTTTGTTCCTTAATAATGAGTGAAAAACTACATATAAATAGTAGCCTTTAGAAAACATTTAAACATAAATGCATGCTACTATGAGAGATGCTCAACTTTGTTCGAATGATTTAGGGGGGTTAATGTTTGTGCCAAGTATTTGATTTATAAACCCTGGCAAATTGTATCATAGCACTTAATACCCAATGAGACATTTATAACCCAAATTAACTTTTCGGTTGCATAACAAATACATAAAATCAGTAATCCAGCATAGCATAATCTATATAGAAATTTTATACATTTCTTTCAGATAATCTCATTAGAATTTTATCCGACAAGAAAAACCTTAATGACAGGTACTGACTAAACTTAAAAAATAATTTGCATTTAGCTGCTGATTGCCGTCTTCCATTAGAATGCACTGTATGAATTCCATTAAATACATCAAACAATGAAAGAAAACACAACACAAAACCTCTTTTCATTAGCTACTGCTAAATTTTTGGCAGGAGACGTGAAAGTAAAACATACTATCTCTAATTCACTAAAAAATGTAAAGGACACTTTGTCCAGACAGAGGCGAGTGACACACTCTGCATCCTCACCTCACCAGGATACTGAAGTTCCTGGGGAAGCAAAGCAGAATTTCATAAGAACAAAATGGATGGATAGGAGAAAACCTATAGTGGCTGTGAAGGCCCTGATGCCATGTATATCAAATTGATATCACCTGCTGACCATGAATTTACTGTAAAAAGAGAACATGCATTAATATCAGTTCATATTGAGTAATAAAAGTCAATATGATAAAAGTTATATTGAGTGGTCCAGATCAATTTGCTGACAATGAAACCAATGAGGTCAATTTTGGAGAGATATTTTCATATGTGCTATCAAAAGTATGCATGTATTTTACATACAAGGTTTGCTACACTAACAGCTCCACTGAGATTCCCAAATTCCCAACTGCACCTGAAATTGCACTAGAACTACTGATGACTGCAAACTTCCTTGAGTGTTAAATAAATTATAATAAACTGTTAAAAAAATGCAAAGGACAATGGATAATAGAAGGCAGACATGCACTGCATGTGAGGTAGTTTTCAAATGGTAATAGGAGGCACTCTGTTTTATTCAAATGCCCTAACATACAAATTCCTTCATAATCCATTTCATGTATTTGAAAGCCCGCCTTAATTTACAAAACAAATTGACAAAGATATTACTTGGAATATGTAATACTGCTGTAAGTATTAGGAACTCATCTAATAATAGTTTCTAGTTTGGGGATTCAGATGTTTTATTTTTTTCTAATAAAACTCAGTACTTTTACTTATTTTTTTTTCTCAAATTACTTGTGTTTCAAATGTGGTATATATGTTTTATCCCTAAAGGAGATAAAACACATCTCTGTGAGTTAGAATTTATAAATTAGAACTGCCTTATAGAAGCAACTACAAACCTACTTCTCAACCTACCTAAAGTTCATGTGATGATACTATAAATCATCTAACAACATCCTTTCCTGAGACTGCCTTCTTCATTCTCATGTAAGGGGTTATTGAGTCCTGCTGAATTTATAGCAGAAATCAGTCAAATCTGGCATACTTTTTACAACTACATTGTCCCTGTCTCAGTTCAGGCCCTGTATCATTTTTTTAAATCAACTTTTTAAAATGTATTTTTTTTTTTTTTTTTTTTTTTTTGAGACGGAGTTTCACTCATGTTACCCAGGCTGGAGTGCAATGGCGCGATCTCGGCTCACCACAAGCTCCGCCTCCTGGGTTCAGGCAATTCTCCTGCCTCAGCCTCCTGAGTAGCTGGGATTACAGGCACGCGCCACCATGCCCAGCTAATTTTTTGTATTTTTAGTAGAGACGGGGTTTCACCATGTTGACCAGGATGGTCTCGATCTCTTGACCTCGTGATCCACCCGCCTCGGCCTCCCAAAGTGCTGGGATTACAGGCTTGAGCCACCGCGCCTGGCCTATTATTATTCTTTTTGAGACAGGGTCTTACTCTGTTGTCCAGGCTGGAGTGCAGTGGCAAAATCACAGCTACATGCAGCCTTGAACTCCCACGCTCAGGTGATCTTCCCACCTCAGCCTCCCAAGTAGCTGGGACTACAAGTGCATGCCACCAAGCCTGGTTAAATTTGTACTTTTTTTTTTTTGTAGAGATGAGATTTTGCTATGTTGTCCTACTTTGTTCAAATGATTTAGGGGTTGTTTGTGCCAAGTGTTTGATTTACAAACCTTGGCAAATTGTATCATAGCACTTAATACCCAATGAGACATTTATAACCCAAATTATAGCCTAGGCTAGTGTCGAACTTCTAGGTTAAGGTAATCTGCCTGCCTTGGCCCCCCCAAAGTGCTAGGATTACAGGTGTGAGCCTGTACATAATTTCCTGACCCTTTACGTAATTTTCGACCATCATATCCACCTTCTAATTTGGTTGTTGGCTACCAGCCACTTGTTCTACCTCAGTTTATTTCCAACACTGCTATCAGATGTATCTTCCTTAAAAAAAGATCAATTTTATCATTGATGCCCCCCTCTTAAAATCACCTTACAATTTCTCCCAAATATAAAACAAAAATAGTATGACATGAAAAACCCTTCAGGATCTTACTTACTTATCTTCTAGCCTTGATTGCCAATCTCCTTTACTTAACCATATCCTAATCCCCTTGACATTTCTATTCTTCATATTACTTTTCCTTTCTTTGGGTCATTGAACATTCAATCTCCTCTTCCTGGAATGCCCCTTTCTACCTGGGGAACTTAATTTACTCATCTGTTAATACCTAGCTCATTTTACTCTCTCTGTAAAGTCTTCCTAAATCCCTGATATCAGAGCTTTGATAGTATTTCAGTGACTGTATTTTTTACATGTCAATATAATTATAGTATGCATGTTCATATTCCCTCTGACATGGACAGTTACTAGGAGCAGACACATCGTATTACCCCTACTGTATCCTGGCACCTAATGTAGTACCCAGAACACAGTGGACACTTTATAAACATTAATGTAATTTGAAATGTGAAGACTAAAATCCCAAATCTAATTATATAGTTCCAGTAAACTTACAAAATCTGTATTTTTTCTTTAATACTGGAAATCAATGTCACTAACCTTTGCATGTTAAAAACTTAAATAGTGCTGGTGGTAGAGCTGGAGTGAAAAGAAGGCAGGCAAAACCTCATCAAGATTCAACAATGAAAAATGTCATTAAGAAAACAATTGTCTTACGTGGTCTTCACTCTTCAGTTGCTTTACTCCAGATTCTATAACCTTAATGTTGGGAAAGCGATGTTCTAACATGGTACTTGATTGTTCTTCAACATCAAATTCTTCCAATATTTTAGAAATCTGTATAGATCAAAGAGATTAAAAATGCATATTTTTAAAAGCATTTTCTTTCAAGAATCTTAAATAATAAAAATACTTTGCTTTTATACACCATTTAGTGTTTATAGTTAGCCACCTGCACTATATAGAGTGGAAAGAGGACTTGTTGACTCAGCATTTAGAGACTTAAACATTTGCTGGACTGCTCCTGGGCAAGGCAGGTGTTACAAGCCATAGATTCCTGGCTTATAAAATGAGAACTGACCTGTAAAATGAGGGATAACACCACTTACATTTCTACAGTTTAACCAAACCACTTACTTATTTCCTTAACCTTCAGGCTTTCTCTCTCCATTTACTAGCTAACCTTATGGTGATAGAGGCTGTGCACTTTTCTTTCCTGTTCTATAAAACCAGTAGTATTCTTCTAGACTCATTTCCTTTCTGTACAGCTAAAGTTTAATTGTGAATCCTTTAATCTTTTCCCCAAATCCTTTACTTCCTTGCTTTCTTATCCTAACCCGTTAACCTGAAAACCCCCAACCCTATACCACCTGCTTTCTCTAGTCCTAAACCCAGTTTGCTGCAGGAAGATCACACAACCTTGCATGTTGATATTCAATCTCAGCTGCTCCTTAAACACTGCATGGAAATCTTACTGTATGGCCCTGAACAGTTTTCAAACCTTTTGGTCTCATGTCCCCTTTACATTCTTACAAATTATTTAAGAACCTACTTCTAGGGTTATTTAAGGATCATATGTTTGAAACCTTTAGAAGACTATTTGGTGCATGGTAAGCACTTAACAAATGCGAATTAGTAGTAATCTTTTTTCTCCTTTAAAAATTATACAAGTCATGAATCATACTCTTTGTAACACTAAACAAATAATACACAATAGAGAGTAAATGTTAAAGTCTCTCTTTATCACTCTCCGAATCTCATCCCTAATCCCTCAGGATAAGCACTCATGATTTTTTGGTGTTACGTTCTTTACTTTGAATCTCTGTATGTTATGTGCCTAGCACACTGGTTAATATATAATATAGGTGCTCAATAAATCATAAAGATGATGCCATTTCCTACTGCTGTGCACAGAATAGCTGATATTTGTATGTTTGTTATTGGCACATTTAAGCTCACAACCCTGTGAAACAAGGAAAGTATTAACCTAATACTACAGGTGAAGCAACTTACACAGATCTTCCAGGGCTACCCAACCAGTAAATAAGAGTCAGGCCTAGAAACCAAGTTTGTTCCTTCTATTGTACATAACTTACAAAACTGGCAAAAACTGAATTCAAGTCTCACAACTCTTGGATTACTATACTAAATCACGTCATCTAGAAATATAATTATGAAACCCAGCTATACATCTTTCTTAGCCTGTCATTAAACACGTACTTTTACCTTTTAACGATTAATAGCTATAATTTTTCCTGTTTCTCCCAAACCCCATAACTCCTTGGGTATACCTAAGTACTAAGATATCATATGTATCTCTACATATAAGAGGTTTAGGTTATAAAGGGGCAACATGGTATGTGCCACTAAATTACCCTTGGTTTTAGGGGTTTACAACATGAAAAAGTTATATTCCATTATCAGGATATTATAAGAAACACTGTATTAAATGAAGGGTTATGGTAGTAGTCTTCACTGAAGGGTGGGAAGAAAGATCACAATGTATGTTTTTCACCATTTCAGAAATTTTATTTGGCACAGGCTTTGTTACATTAATTGTAGTTCTGTAGCTCATGCATATAACTCCGTAGTATACATATATTGGGATGTCAGGGCAAAACTCTTTAACAGTTGAGCTACAGATCAAAAAAGTTTGGAGATGGCTTTTCTATGATATTATGACGCAACTGTTCTTATACTCCTATTATAACGCGGATACAAATTAATGGGATACCAAGTGTCCAGAGATGCTTATTAAATGTCTGAAAAACTAATTATGTGTATGTATAAACTTGGCTTGGAAGCACTTTTCTGATTTGTAAACACACATACATATCCTATCCATATTTATAATAAATATATACATGTATATTTGTACCTATTTTAGATTTGCAGAGCATCTTTCCTGAAAAAATTTTTATTGGCAACTTTCCCAAAAGTAATTCTAAGTAGAAGGAAAAAAGAGAAAAAGAATAGAAGACTAAAAATTCAGTATCATTCTGGGAGCTTTTGGTATTCAATCTGAATAATTCTCAATTAGAGCTTTTTAAAAATGACTGTCAAAAGAATCTTTGTAATCTTAAACAATTAAAACACTCCAGAATGCACAGAGGTGTTGCCATCAAGATGGCTAAGTAGGAGATACCAGCCTTCATTCCTCCATAAAAAAACAAGTATAGCTGGGCGCGGTGGCTCAAGCCTGTAATCCCAGCACTGTGGGAGGCTGAGGCGGGTGGATCACGAGGTCAAGAGATCGAGACCATCCTGGTCAACACGGTGAAACCCCGTCTCTACTAAAAAAAATACAAAAAATTAGCTGGGCATG
>NW_016107340.1:7187474-7323387 GCF_001604975.1 Cebus imitator | reverse complement strand
AAACCAAGTATAGACAACTATTTACAAGCCAAAGTGGCCCAAAGAGGGCTCAAAGGCCCATTAAGCAATCTGTAGCAACATAGTAGAGCAAAAAAATTAGGACTACCCACATAAAAAGAATCAATAATGACCTTGGCATGCTTGAGAAACCAGGAGATGGCTAGGAACGAAGAAAGGCTATCAGTATCAGCCACATGGTGGGGACCGCTGTGGTCCACGGTGGCCTGCACTGCAAAGAAAACTGGCATCTCTTGCTTCTGTGAGTGAACCAACAACCATTCTTGACATGGAACCCCAGAGAGGGAGACATGGCAGCACATCCTGTCTCTACAAAGAAGTGGTCAATGTCAAGATGCTTTGGAAAAGGAGTCACTTCATCTCTCAAACCCATGAGTGCCCCAACCCTAGAGTCATGGTCATTCTGAGAATGCCCATACCTCAGACCCAGGTTCTATGGCCTGCACTGGGCCCACCTATATCTCAGACACCAGAGCCATCACCATTGTAAGCTAGTTTGCACTTTGGGCCCTACAACCAAGCCTCACTGCACATGTCTGCAATCCAGTTACTGGCTCAGCTGCCACTGAAAGCTAGGCCCTGCCCTGACACTGAAACTGCTATAACTCTGAGCATACCTGTATTCCCATTCTTGGTTTCCCTGGCTGCTTCCCAAGCATTCTCATCTCACATTCTCTTATCAATACAGCAGTATGGTGCCTGTACCCTAGGCATCAATGTCATTACTGTCCCAGATCCCAGAGCTTTAGTTCTTCTATGTGTGCCTGTATTTTGGGCCTCAGCTCTATCACTGCTCCTTAGGCACCACTTATCAGACACTAGTGCTGCCGCCACTGTAACTGAACCCAGAAGGCAGACCCAGTGCCAATAGGGATCCCCTAAGCCACAACTTCCTTTGTGGGAGAAAAAAAGATTGGGAGGCTCTTAGCAGCCATAGACATTGAAAACCCAACAACCCCCATTACCACTGCAGATATCCAGAGTTGGATGCTGAGGATCCCTGCAATCTTCAATAATGATTAACTCAGCTGACAGAGCTGCACAGACTATAAAGTGGGCACCCTCACTGGTGCCAGAACTTCTGCATCTCATCCAGCAAGCAGCCCTCCCCATAGGGAAAGGTCTTTCCACAGCAAAACTAGCCCATACTTCTGAAAACAGCGAGTGTGTCATCAAATGTGCAAACATCAACATATGGCAAAAAGACAAATGATAAACCAAGAAGACACACCACCAAAAGAACAAAAAGAAATGTCAGAACTGCCTGACAAAGAATTCAAAATAATTGTTTAAAGAAGGTGAAGGAACTTTAAGAAGTTATAAACAATTCCATTAATCAGGAAAACAATAAGCAACTGAAACAAAAAATTTAAAAAGAGAAGTTATTTTAAAAAAACACAAAAATGCAATGAATGAAACAAAAAAATGCAACAGACTATGTCAATAAGAGAACTGATCACACAGAAGAAAAAAATCTGTGAATCTCAAGAAAGATTATTTGAAAATATACAGTCAGAAGGGAAGAAGAAAAAAGAATGAAAAAGAATGTAGAAATACGGAATTTAAAGGATGGCATCAAAGGAGCAAATCTTTGAGTTATAGGAGTTATAGAAGGAGAAGAGGAAGACAAAGGAGTAGAAAGTGTATTTAAAGAAATAACAATAGAAAACTTTCCAAATCCGGAGAAAGGCATAAATATCCAGGAACCAAAAGGTCAAAAGTCTCTAATCAGATTCAATCCAAATAAGGCACTAAGACATATTATAATTAAACTATCAAAAATCAAAAACAAGAAGAGGATCATTAAAGCAGAAAGAGGAAAAAAAGCAAATCACAATAAGGGAGATTCCAAAAGGCTAACAGCAGATTTCTCAGGAGAAACCTTATAGGCCAGAACAAAATGACATAATGACATGATTTGAATTTCTGTCCCTGCCAAATCTCACGTTGAAATGTAATCCCCAGTGTTGGAGGCGGGAGGTGGTAAAATCATGGGAGCAAATCCCTCATGGCCTTGATGGCTGTCCTCAAGATGGTGAGTTCTTGTGAGATTTGGTTGTTTACATTTGTATGGCACCTCTCCTCACACTCATGGTGGCTGGAGTTAATGACAATATATTGTGTTTGCAAGTTGCTAGGAGAAAAGATTTTAAGTGTTCTTATCACAAACAAATTATAAATATGTGAAATAATGCATAAATTAAATAGCTTGATTTAGCCATTCCACAATGTATACATATATCAAAACATCATGATGAACAGCATATAGTTTTACTTGGCATTTAAAAAAAATACACAATTACCCTAACTACTATGCAAGCTATTGCAATTTTTTCAAATTAATAGTAAGAAGTTATACAAAGGTTCTTACCTGCTTGAAATTTGTAACTGCTTTAATAACAGGAGAAGCTGTTACCAAGAGAATATCTTCTGATGGAAAGTGCGTAGCCAACTTATTTTTAAAAAGAAAGAAAACATTAGGACAAATTACTTTAAGTATTAGTATACATGGTTTGGGGGTGAGGATAATGCAATTTTAATACAGTAATTAATCTAGAAAATTAAAAACCCATTGTTCCTCATCGCAGTCTCCATTATCCTTATCTATGGGGCAATGGTGAATAATGTTAAACTCTGATATTGATAAAATACTACATTTACACTAACCACTAACAAAGATCTCCTGAACAAGAAAAGTGATATAAGGAAATATCCTTTATTTATTCAACTATTTTGTATACCAATTTAGAGTTATAATACAGAGGATAAGAATAAACTATCTTCCTCATTAACAGTTAAGCCAACTTCTATTTATCTTAAAATAGTATTTCCTTTGTCTTCAATGGAATGACATTAAAGCAAACCCTTAAACACTTAGAATCTTGGTCTGACTTTCCCCAAGTGCTTTGGCACTCCTATTCTGCCTCTTCCAGTCAGTACATATTGTGGCATGATAAAGGCATTTTAATAATAAGTTCAACAAAATTTAGACGTATAACTTTATAGGTTAATATTTCATTATTTTTTCTCTAGCTACAACCTCTGTCTTCACTCTGTACCTGAAAGCATTTTCTTATCTCAAAGTCTGGTTCTTCGACACCACCATCCTCAATAATCTGGCTTCTATTCCTACTACACCACTGATACAGCATGTTTGAGGGAACTATGGATCCTTAAAATCCAAGGGATTATTTATTTTCTTTAATTATTTTTATGGAGATGGGATCTTGCTGTGTTGCTCAGTCTAGCTTTGAACTCCTGGCCTCATGCAATCCTCTCACCCTGGCCTCCCAAAGTTCTGGGATTACAAGTATGAGCTATTGTGCCCAACACCCATGCGATTCTTGTTACTCATTTTATTTGAACTTTCTATATTATTTGACAATATTATTACTCTCTCCATCTTTCTTTCCTGTGTATATTCTGCAATTTATCTCCCTGCTTTCTGTTTCCATTGCTAGGTGAGGTTCTCAAAACTTCTTTATACTACTGAAATCACCTACAAATTGGCTCTCCAGTTTGATGTACAAACCAACTGCCTCTGCCACAAATACACTGTAACCATCTTTCAAACCTTTTTATATGATCAAGTTACTCTGCTGCTCAAAAACATTTCACTACTTGTAAACTCTTGTTGAGTTCTTAGCATGATTTATAAGACTCCTTATGATCTATGCTTTAAGATTTATTGCTCTCTCATAATCCACGCTTTTCCACTGAAGATTACATTGTTAGCCTCCCTTTGGAATGTCTTTCTTTTCTTGAATACTTGGTGAACTTTTATTCTTTGATAACGAGATTTTAAAAATAACTTTGATTAAAAAAAAAAATACCTCTTCTCTAATTCACTCCCTGCCTAACTCCACAGGCACCCCTAAGATAACCAATCATGTTTCTAGCATAGACATACAATACTGTCTCTTCCACTAGGCTGTGAGTGCCTCGTATGGTATTTCATGGTGTTCATAGTTTAACACTCAGCACTTAATATGGTGCCTGGATCATGAGTGTGCTTACTTAGTGAGTAAACAGAAAATTCGCATCCAATGTTGAAAACACTTGAATTTCTTGCACTATTTCTTAAGACTTCAGTGATTGCTCACCTTTAGTTTACATCAACAAAATAATCTAAAACTTTTTGAAATACACACATGTATATGAATATATATGGTCCGGCTATTCAGTATAATCAGAAAAGCAATCCCTATATGCATTTAATTCCTTGCTGATTGTTTTACAAAACATTACTAAAGTATCTTCTATCTTGGGAGTTCAAAGTATAGAAAACTTATCTATGGGATTCTTTATTAATTAGTTAAGATGCACTGAAAACTTGGCAACTATTAGAAACTAAAGGGGCTGAAGGCGGCGGGCGGTGCCTCAGGCCTGCAATCCCAGGCGGTGGCGGGCGGATTACTTGAGCCCAGGAGTTCCAGACCAGCCTGGCCAACATGGTGAAACCCCGTCTCTGCTAAAAACACAAAAATCAGCCGGGCGTGGTGGCCGGCGCCTGTAATCCCAGCTACTCGGGAGGGTGAGGCAAGAGAATCGCTTGGACCCAGGAGGTGGAGGTTGCATTAAGCCAAGATCAAACCACTGCATTCTAGCGCGAGATTCCATCTCAAAAAAAAAAAAAAAAAAAAAAAAGAAAAGAAAAGAAAAGAAAAGAAAAGAAAAGAAAAGAAAAGAAAAAGAAGGAAGGAAGGAAGGAGGGAAGGAAAGAAAAGAAAGAAAGAGAAAGAAAAAGAAAGAAAGAAAGAAAGAAAAAGAAAGAAAGAAAAAGAAAGAAAGAAAGAGAGAGAGAGAAAGAGAAAGAAAGAGAAAGAAAGAAAGAAAGGAAGAAAGGGGGCTGAATTTGCTATTTGCTGTCTAAATGCAAAATCCTCTTCTCTGCTCTGGCATTTTTAGGATCAGAGCACGGATCAGCCAGCTTTGGTTTCTCGGCTATAATTTGATTCTCACTTCTCTCTGAGCCTGAGAGAAAACTAGCGCGGTACTAAGAACATCATCTGAGAACCATCAAACAGTTTCTAAAATCTGGGAGCAAGAGGTGCAGAAAAGGGCACAGCAAAAGAGGAACCCGGAAGAAGAAAAAGGGAGGGGGCGGGAGGAAGGCCTCCAGCGCTACGGCCTTTGGGGTCCGGGAAAGAGGTGGAGCCGCCTGAGCACCGCCCTACCTGCTCCGCACAAGTGACGCCCGCGATGCCGCCGCCGACCACCACGAACTTCCCTTCAGTTGGGGGAGGGCGCGCTGCCTCCATGCTGTCGGACTCCAAGTGTTTTACTCAATATCGCGGCGGAGCAGCGGGACTTTGGATTTCAGGAGAGGAAGCAGCCGCGAGGCGGTCACTTCCGGTGCTTCATCCAAAGAATCCGACCTACGGGTGCTCGGGAGCTCACACTTAGTGTTCTAGAGTACCTGCTACCAGCTGCGTTTCGGAAGCTACGAGGTCTCTCGTCGTTTTCAGAGCTTTGCATTACGATTACTACACCTGAATGTAGTTGTTCCATGAACGTTTGACAAAGAGAAGACCAAAAAATAAAAAAAAAAAGTAAAGAAGATGGGTTGCCCAAAGAAGTTTGATAAATTCCTTCTCTAAAGATAGACTAGTGTTCTCAAGGGACAAAGCATTCATAAAATAAATGAATTGTTATGAAGTTCTCATTATTTGTTTCTGCGAGAAATTATGCCCTTATTGGTAGAAGGAGCCTTTGGGAACATCCTGACCCCACTTCTGTCATTTTTGTAGAAGAAGAAACAGAGTCTTCTGAAAACCACTTGATTGCCACGTTCACCTAATAGTCCAATATTTTTTGTTTGTGGAAGCACAAAAATTCTTCATGACAAGGCAAAACAATACTACACTGAATTGTTCTCTGAGAAGTTATCCCTTTCATTTACAACTTTGACCTCAGCTAAAGTTTCCAGTAATAGCGTACCGTTGCTTTCCATTTTGTCAAGACAAATGCATATTTTTTACATTTCCAATCAATAGCAGCATGTGTGAGGGTTGAATGAAATATTCCCAGTCTCAGTTTTACTGTAATTTTTTTTGTGTGGTGGTCAAAAAAATTGCTAAATTATTTTGAACTGTTCTTACTATATTATTTACTATTCATATTATTTTACTATTTACTATTTATCTTTGCTGTCTCATATAACTTTCCCTAGGAGTTTTTTTGTAATGGTAAGGTATTATTTCTCAAATGACTCACTCTAACACTGGTAATTACCTTTAATTATTTAAACACTGAGAATAACCATTGTATATGAACAGGAAAGCCCACCATGTATCTAATTACAGATATTTACTGATACCTATAAAAATTGTTGTTCTTTGATTTACCAAGTTAAATGGTAAGCAGTTTAATAAATGCTTCTAATTCTTGTTACTGGTATAGCAACCAAACAAAGCATTCATTTCTAGGAGGGGGCAATACATTCCTTTATCCCATTTAGATCTAATCTTTCTTCAGCTTGTTTTCACTATATCTCACTCACACTGTTTTCCATTCAGGCCACAGTACACTTGCAGATCCCAGGATATGCCATTTTCTTTCTGAGCATTTGCACATATCTTTTTCCTCAACTACTTTTTCCTAGCTAACTCATCGAACTTTGGCTTCATGAAGCCATTGCTTCCCCTAAGATACTTTATCTAACATCCTCAAGACAGCTAGGTGTCCTCTCTACGTATTTCTCTAGCACCTTGTCATCCTCTAAACTTAGACTTATCCCACTTTATTGTAACTTCTTACTGCCTGACCCCACCATCACCATAAACTCCTTACTTAATCTCAGGGATTATTTTTTGTCTCCATTCGTATCTCCAATATTTAGTAGGTTGTATATATTCAACAAAAATGTGCTAAACGAAATAGGAAGTTGGTGGAGTATGAAACTGCCCTGAAGTCCTTCTAAAGACTTTTAGATTCGTTGTCCAGGATCAAGATCCTCCTGTATATTGTGACAGGGGTTTCCTCTTTATCAAAGTTGGAGGGAATACTAGAGTGGAATTTAAGCTCCCAGGGAAAATGGAAGGAGATAATTGTCTATGGGAAGGGAAGCGAAGTAGTAGGAGGCATCTCAAATGTGAGAGGTAATGCCTCCACACTTTCCTTTCTTCCTCCCCTTTTGAAGGCTGGCTTTTTGTCAAGGTGATGTAGGTTTAAAACCTGCTGCCTGATACACCAGCACGAATATCCAACTTTTAGAAATGTCTAAGGGTTAAAGAACTTTCAGGGAAGAGCGCTAAGAAAAGACTAGCAGTGCATCTCACCTTAATGTTGATTAAATCAGATATACGGGATGTAGGGTGGGTTAAAAATAAGATACAGGTAACTTGAAGCATGTTATCCACAGAGAGGGCAGCAATAGGTACAGGTTAGGAGAAAGGGCAATTGCAAAGTAAACTGGTCACCTAGAAATAAGAGAGGCCCAATGCCAAGAAGCAGCAGAGGAGCAGAAAAGACAGAACTTCAGCTCCCTTTTAGCTCTGGTCAGCAAGGTTAGGAGTGAAGAGCATATCAACCTGGTGACTGTTTCTGAGGAGTCAAAGAAAACACCAGTATGTTGCTAAATATTATGGTGTTTGCTTATAGGTGGAAAAGAATACCAGGACTGGAGTTGGCAAAGAAAGTTTCCAAGAAGAGGTGGAATTTATATTGAACCTCAAAGACCCATAGCGTTTGGATAGGTTCAAAAGAAGATGTGACAAATCATGTAGGAAATATCCCAAGAACCAAAAGCTGAGCAGGAAAAATGAGTATGGGAAATACAGGAGATAGTAAAAGGGAAGAAAGAAAGAAAAGTGGTTGGAGAGTTCAAGATTCCTCTGGAAAAACTGAAGGAGATAAAGCTATCTTCTATTTATTTCCATAATGTTTTTACATCTGATTCCCATACACACCTAATCTCTTGGCCATCCCCAACTTTTAAACTATCATCAATATCTAGTTTTCCATTCTTCTTCAAGTTGATATTAGAAATATCTAGAATAGGAGTATTTGGGTTAATTTTGAACTGCAAAAATTGGGAATGAACAATGACATTTCATGGAGTAGCTAATGATTAATAGCTTTTGAGTCAGATGACCTAGGTTCAAATGTGGCACCAGCATTTCTTTACTGTGTGACCATTCAGTTAGTTACATACCTCATTGGAGCCTGGTTTCCTCATTGGCAAAGTGGGTGTAAGACCTACTTTGTAGAGCTGTTTTGATACATATGTGAGGTGACATATTTAAACTTCCTAGCATAGTGCATGCCTCTTAGTAGGATTAATGGTTAAGTTGCCTGCCTGTGCCCTGTTGAATAGACTATATTTCTCTGTCTAAAGCATTTTATCTATGATCATAACCTTGACCAGCCTATAATGCTTTTAACTCCCAAATGTCTATCTCTCATGTCATCTACTCTGAAACATCTTGGATATCTTCTCATTGTCAACTTTTTTGCCAATTCACTAGGAGTACAGCCTGGATTCATCTTGCACTCAAAACCTCTTCTTTGTTTTCATTAGTTCATATAACAAGCTGGACTTTACAGGGAACGAATTGAAGGAAACATTTTGGTGTCTCAACACATTTCCTGTGTATGCATTTTTCTCCTCTAAATTAAATTATTATTAATTTAGCTTATCTGATCATTTTCAGGTAATAAAAAGTCTGATACTACCTATTATCAAAACTCCAGACACACATTCAATTAAAGCTTCCTCTAACTACCTAACTATAGGCAAACCACGTTGATTTCTTGTTGCTTTCTTGCTCCAGCTTTTCTCCTAACTAAGAGCTGATGTTTTCAGGGGCTTTAAAATTGGAGGGTGGGTAAGGAGTAAGGAGAGGAAATAATCTCACTGTTGTTCCTGGATGAGCATGTATATGCAATCCTACCCCCAAAGGCTGATGGAGCTGAGAGGCCAAAGGAACGCTGACAAATCCAGTTTCTCAGAAAGAGATATTTAATAGGGACTCACAAACAGAAATTATGATTTGGTTACAGTGGATCCCCACACCTGCCCTCCAGAAAATATGTAAGCTTTTAGGATAAAATATGTACAGCTGATCTTGTCTCAGACTTTCTTGCAAAACTCATGACCTAGACTCTAGATAATCATCTTAATGAGGGAATTAGCTATGCTACATGCTTTGTTACTTTTGAAGGGTTATCTATGCTATGAGCATTGTTTAAAGACCTTGCTACAGAACACCTTAGTATGCAAGAATCAAACATCAGGCATCATTCAGCATAATGCTTTGAAGATTCATGTTGGTGATTGTATGTATTAATAGTTAAACCTTTTTAAACTGGCTTTCTCTGACATCACTTTGGCAGGGCAATGGATGACACCACCACTTAAGTATCAAATAAAGGTTAAAGTCCAGATTCTTCACATGGCCTCCATTGGTAGCGGGGGTGGGAGGTAGGGGCCTTCTCTTTATTACTGGGAGGGGATGGGTGTTCTGGCTCTTTATGTGGTTTCCTCAGTGGGAGCTGCTTCATTACCACTGGGCAAAGGTGAAAATCCTGACTCTTTACTAAGGGCTTCCTCTGGCATCATCCAGTAGGAAAAAGGTGCTGGGCTGGTTAGAAGTTTAGGCTCACCATGTAATCTCCACAGACGTTATGGGGTAAGAGGGTTGCTCATAATGGTCGGCAAGGATGAAGTTCCTGGCTCCTACTTTCAGTCCTCTGACAAAACTGCAGGGAGGTGGGGAGCAGATTTTGGACTGCCTTGTTGCAGCCTCTCAATGTCTAGGTCCCTTATTCCACCATTGTTGGCATTAAGGGCGGTGAAACCACAGGTTTTTTTTGTTTTTGTTTTTGTTTTTTCTGTGATCTTTAGGAGGAGTAAAGAGATTATTACCCCAAAAGTCTCCTGTCCAGGTAAGATGCCCCTCTCCTGGTCCTTTGGCTAAAGAAATCAAAGGGGCTTTATTTGTCTGTGCCTATTGGTATTTCTGGGTTAAATAATAATCAGAGTCCTCCTATGTTTGATTTTATATGTAATATCCCAAATTATTAGTCTTACATAGTGGGAGAAATAGGGAAAAGGGTATCTATTTAATCTTCTCAGAGCTAGAACACATTGCATTTTATATGATTTTTGTGTGCTACTAAATACTCTTAATTTTTTTTCAATAATTAAAAAATATAAAAACTAGTGTTAGTTCACAGGTCATGCAAACATAGATCATGAGCGAAATTTGGCCTACAGGTGGTAGTTTGCTAATCCCCTGTTCTAGACCATCACTACTAGTAATAGAAACTCCCTTATCTCTTTAAGTTTTTAAACATGACTCATATGGTTTGGCTGTGTCCCCATCCAAATCTCATCTTGAATTATAGCTCCCATAATTCCCATGTGTTGTGGGAGGAACCTAGTGGGAGATAATTAATTCCTAGGGGCAGTTTCTGCCATGCTGTTCTCATGGTAGTGAATAAGTCTCACAAGATCTGATAGTTTTGTAAGAGATTTTCCCTTTCACTTGGCTCTCATTCTCTCTTGTCTGTCGCCATCTAAGATGTGCCTTTTACCTTTTGTCATGATTGTGAGGCCTCCCCAGCCACATGTAACTGCAAGTTCATTCAACCTCTTTTTTTAAATAAATTACCCAGTTTCAGGTATGTCTTTATCAGCAGTGTGAAAACAGGCTAATACCATCACTGTTCAATATTCTGTGCCTGAGATTTCTAACATCTGCAGTTCTTGGTAATCTGATTGCTATTTCTTTTCTCTCAAAAGATTTGTCTCTTTCCATTGTTTTTGGAGCTAATTATTTGATATTAATCATGTACCTAAATTGAGAAACATTTTTCTCCAGACAGGAAGGATTTTATTCTGCTTCTGCTGTTATCCAGGGACACCACTGACATGGAATTTTTTCTCTAGACTTTTGCTCAGTGCAGACGTCTCATGTTTAGCTTCCCTTTGTTGCCTCTGGCCTAAGGTGTAGCATCTAGATACTAGTATTGCTTTTGCCTTCAGCCTTCAGAGCAACCCAGGTGCAGGTCAGGTGTGGAGATGAGGATATGAAGTTTTAGGATATTTTTAGACCTCCTCTACCTCAATAGAGACCAATGGTGTGTTGTAAAAGTGTGTTTTCTTTACAAAAGCTGTGTCCGGTAGTGGGAAAGTCTCACAGAACTTTCCTCTGAACTATTGCTGGAGGCAAAGGCCAGTGTTCTATTTCTACAATTCTATTGATTATACTTGCATTTTAATACACACATACATTATATTTTTCTAAGCAGACCTAAAGTTTATCAGTGTTTTGATTATTCTCCTAAACAGTTCAGGAAACTTCATGATTTAACTTCTTGATATCCACTGAATCTCACCTTCTACATAATGTTTGTCATTGAGTATATTAGTTCTGTATAGGTTTAATTTTTTATATTTTATTTTAAATTGGCTTTTAACAGATTATGCATGTATACATTGCATGCAAATGGTTTTATAAGATTTACAACAAAAAGAATAATCCCCTTTGTCCAAACTCCCCTCTTTTAAAGGCAGTTATTTTCAATATTTTTCAGTTTCTTCTGGTATTGCCTCTTTTTAAAAGAAAATCTAAGTAACAGCCAAGAGATAAGGAGGATGATAGAAAAGTCTAACCTCCTAGAATTAAAATATTTTGCAAGCCTTCATATTGAAAGAGCTTATAGAATGTTAAAAGAGAAATATTGATAAACACATACACAAATACTGCAAAAGATGTAATTTTTTAAATCTACGATGAAAGATGTAACTTTAAAAAAAGCTTTCTTAAGTAACATATTTTCCCACATATTTATTACTCCTTTTGAAAACATCTCAATATAGTCCTTATAATTTTGATTAAATCAGTATTCAATGTTTATATAATTATGACTATGTAGATATTATTCATAGCTGATTCACATATTGTAGTATAATTGTATTTCTTATACAATTTTTGTTTTTCTTGTAATGCCTTGCTTTTTCTCTTTGCTTAGTTTTCTTTGTTTTTAGTACTAATTTTTTCCCAAATCTACCAGAGAAAGCGAAGTCATATCAGGAATATAGAAAAAGAATACGTTGAGTATGACTGTGTGCTACTTATTGCATTCACGGAGCTTACATCAGAAGGTTCAAACCCTCAACATTCTCAATCACCAAGTTCAAACACTTAACTTTCCAGCTTAATGCATTCAATAAATATTAGTTCTGATTTTTCCTTGGAAATTTCCTTTTGAGAGCCATTTATCCTCCCCGATCCAATTAAACTGTTGGTCCCATTTTTGCTGCACGGTAATTTCTTTTCAATCTCATTTCAGAAATTTTATTTCTTTAAGTAAGAGCCCTTGTTTCCTGAACTCAATGACTTATTTTTTTCTTGGTTAACACCTTCATTGGTGATGAGTATGCCCAGTGCAGAATAAAAATGTGGGGCCCTCTGTTCAAAACTCCTGTGTTAGTCAGTAGTGGGATCGCTCCTGTGAATAGTCAGTGCCTGTTAGCCTGTCCAATGCTCTGTCTCTTAAAAACAAAACAAAACAAAACAAAAAACAAAAGCTAAGCAAGAACAGTCTGCAGACAATTAAATTAAGCAAGACACCCTCAGCAAGCATGAGGAGGTGATACATACCCATGAAGCTAGCTCTGTTCTCAAGTTTGGGGAATTACAACGTAAAAACAAAATAATCCTCCTAATGATATAATGTTTATACCTGAGGAATAAATAATAGAAATATAAACTTGTCCTGTAGGGTTATTTTGGAAGAGTGAGTGATTTATTATCTTGTGTGTGTGTGTGTGTGCGTGCGCGCCTGAGATTCTATTTCCAAAGGTCCCTTATTTCCCTTTCCTGATTTTATTGTAGCTGACAGAAAATGAGGTTTGGTCTTCCTTCCTAGCACTGCTTGACAGATTAGCCAGTATTTTCAAAGTAAAATGAGCTCCTAGGCTCAAATAACAAGACATTTGAGAGCACAGCCATCTGAATAGAAAAATAACAGATTAGGTTACAGATACAAACAGACTCAGAATATTAGAACAGTTAAAAAAATTTAAAGTAATAAACATAATGAAAAAGAAAAAGAATAATTGTTAACAATATGAGAAAAGAACAATAAATCACTAAAAAGGAGAGGCTACTATGTATAAAAAATAATTGCATAATGAACACAGCAGATGGGATGAGTAGCAGAAAGGATAAAGCTTGAGGAATGAGGTATTGCAAGAGAATATCAGATAGAGAAAATCCTCCAGACGGAAGAACCAAGTACAAAAAGTAGAAAAATATAAAAGAGGACCCAAGAGATGAGGAGGATAATGGAAAAGTGCTAACTTCCTAGAATTAAAATATTTTGCAAGTCTTCATACTGAAAGAGCTTATAGAATGTTAAAAACAGTAATATTGATAAACACATGCACAAATACTATAGTGAAATTCAAGACTAACAAAGACAAGAAAATATATAAAAACTTCCCAAGAGAATGAAAAATTCACATGCAAAAGGACAAGAAAATATTAATCTTAGTTTCTTTAATTGCAACACTGGGGTCAAGAATTAATGAAGCAATATTTTTTAAATTTGCAGGAAAAGATACTAAATTTAATGTGAGCCAAATTGTTCTTAGAAATAAGAGCATAATATAAAAATAATATTCTCAGGCAGACAAGAACATGGATGGAGCTGAAATCCATTAACCTCAGAAAACTAATGCAGAAACAGAAAACCAAACATCACATATTCTCACTTATAGTGGGAGCTGAACAATGAGACTACATGGACACAGGGAGAACAACAACACACAGTGGGGCCTGTCGGGAACAGGGGGAAGGAGAGCATCAGGATAAATAACTAATGCATGTGGGGCTTAATACCTAGGTGATGGGTTGATAGGTGCAGCAAATCATCATGGCACATGTTTACCTATGTTACAAATCTGCTAGTCCTGCACATGTATCCTGGAATTTAAAATAAAATGAAATTTAAAAAAATCAATCCAACTATTATAGTCACTCCATTACAAATTACACCTGGATGTGACCACCTAATTACTTTACATAGCCCCTAATCTTTTACTCATCCAATCCAGCTAGAAAGTTAATGATGATAGAATAATCTGTAGACACTGGTTTTTGCATCTCAGCCTGCTGTTCAAAAATGTCAGTGGCATCCCATAGAAATAAATATCTTTGTCTACATCAACTCTGCTTCCAAGTTTATTCTCATTTTGGTGTCATGTTTTCTTAGATTATCCAACTACACTGAAAATTGAACTCATGCTCAAATACATGTGTGTCAATTTACTCAATGAATAAATTAACATGTTATCTTTGATTTACAAGAGACTGGTTAAAGCTGTCATAATCACCAAACAAAAAACCTGAGAAAACTGAGGCTCAGCCATTACTGAGGTTTTTCAACAGGATATTGGAGCCAAGGCCACGTAAGAGTTAACTGTTTAAAAAAACAACAAACAAACACACAAAAAAACAGCAAGGAGGAGCCTCTGGTTCCGAGTGACTATGGTAATCTTAGAACCTGTTGCCAAGATTATAACCTGTTTTATGCAACCATCAGAGCCAAAGAAACTTAACCAAAGGATTAAAACTTACGTAAACAAAGATCCTTTTATTTACAACTCTGCTTCTCTGATGAACAAGAAACTCCAGCTTATTCGTTTGAGGTGCTTTATTCATACTGGCTTCGCAATATGTAATTTAAAAAAAATCTGATGATCTTATGGAAGCAACAATGAACAGTGATGTTGGTGAATGCTAAGGTAAAAGTCCTTCATTTATTTGGGTTGTTGTGGGCTATAATTCAGTCACTTTTCCTTGGAAAATTATAAGGAGATTTAATGCTTAGTAATAAATATAAGACTCTTTGGATTTTCTAATTATCTTGTCTATACATTCCTGATAGCAATGACAATTATGTTTAATGCAGGATTTACTTTGTGCAGTAGAAATAATATTGTTTGTTTGTGCATGCACAGACACAGATCTACATTTTGAGTTTTCAAATATGTAGTTACAAGTGGCCTGGAGCGTTAGAAGTACGTCTAAATGATTCTGGATAATGTTTTCCTCCTGCCTTGTTATTGGCCTGGAAAGTCCCTTTTTGTTTATCCAGTTCTTCCACAACCATCCTTCAAATTCTGATCAAGCCCCGTGTTCTTCACATTTCTCTCTCTCCTGAAATCGTAGAACATTAGTTGTCTGTAACATACACATCTACACACTTAACACCCACACATTTTAAAATTCAAAAATGAGAACATTATGTTTTCCAAGCCAAGTAACAGAATAGTATATAAAAAAGTCAATTTTGTGCATAACTTTTTACATTTCTTGCTATACTCATGTAAAACATACATGATTTATGTAATTATGTACATATGCTTCCCATAACTTTTGCTCACAAATATAGGATCATCATTATATACAAATCTTGACTTGTTGCTGTAATCATTTAACTATGAACTATGGACATCCCTCTAGGTCTGCATGTATATCTAAATCATGGTTAGTCCATAACTGCTTGGATAACAACATCTATTTCTGCAGAATGGATTTCCAAAAGTGGAATGACAGAAACATTGTATACCACAATATACAATCCCATCACTTCTCCACCTCATTTTACTGTGCGTGATAACTCTTTCAAAAAAGTTTTTAATTTGCTATATGAAAAGAATAACTGTGTTATTTTTCAATTGCATTTCCTTGAATTTGCTCAGCAGAGAAAGTATAGCTTGTTTAATAAATGATTTGACAATAATAATTAGATCCCCATTCAGCAAGAAAAGAGTAATATTCCCGCAAATGCCACATTCAAAGTTGAAAAAGAGCAATCCATTAGGGATTTTAATTTTAAAATAAAATATAAAAAAATGTGAAAAATAATGTTAGGTTAAAGAAAAACTTCTTTAAAAAGACAAACAATACCAAGAAACTATAATGGAAAACATCGTAGGATCTACTTCTTTAATAGTACAAATTTACACAAAGGCAAAAAATACCATAAATAAGTTTTTTTTTAAATAGAGAACATGTTTGAAGCATATATGAGAGGTAAGCTTTATAACTGTAATGTAAAATGGAGAACTGCAAATGAAAAAGAAAAAGCAAACATGGGGAAAATGTATGAACTGGGGTTTATAAAAGAGGAAATGCAAATAGACAAAAATTATTATAATCTTTTTATAAAAGATGCCAAATCTCACCATTTTATGATGTAAGTGTTTGCAAGACAGAAAAAGAATAGGAAAATGTTGATGGGGGGATTTAGAAGCTGGGGGACAAAAAAATAGTATCTTCACTCTTCCACAACCTCCTGCACCACATTTCACAAACTTTATCATTATTTTAACTATAAATGTATTTGTATTTCAGATTTTTAGAAGGCTATCTTTCACAAGTTTATGTTCTTTTCCTTTTTGTGGACATTAAACACAGTTTAAGGTCTATATGACAATGTTTGTTGAATAAATTAAAGTATGAAACAATAGTTTAGAAACTCAAATCTACATAAGTTTATCTAAGTTTGACACTACAAATATCTTTCTGTGATTTAAAATTTTCTATAAAATTCCAGTAATAAATAGTTTGGTAATGTGAACATAGCTTACCAACATTTTTGTCTTACAGATTATAGTAACTCTCTGTGATTCCATCTATTTTTATAAGAATATGACACGGTGATCTAGTGTAACACTATACACTTATTTGCATTTTAAAATGAGAAAACAGTATGTAGCCCGGCATGGTAGCTCATTCCTGTAATCTCAGCACTTTGAGAGGCCAAGGTGGGCGAATCACCTGAGGTCATGAGTTTGAGACCAGCCTGACCAACATGGTGAAACCCCGTTTCTACTAAAAATAAAAAAATTAGCTGGGTGTGGTGGCACGTGCCTGTTGTCCCAGCTACTTGGGATGCTGAGAATCACTTGAACTCAAGAGGTGAAGGTTGCAGTGAGCCGAGGTCACAACATTGCACTCCAGCCTGGGTGACAAGAGTAAGACTCCATCTCGAAAAAAAGAAAAAAACCAAAACAGTAGGTAAAGTATTAATTGGGTTGATGCAAAAGTAATTGCCTTGTTTTGCCATTAAGATAATTTAATCTTAATATAAAAGTATATTAGTAATATAGTGTAATTATATACTATAATTTGTAATAGCATCATATAATAAAAAGTCCATAGGAAGCATTTTATTCTGAAGAAGAAACCAGAGAGTTCCTTTTCCTATTCATTTACTTTCTTTTATCTCTGTAGGTGCATGATTTTTTTCCTCATTTCTTAGTGACACTTATGCCATTTGTGATATGTGTATATGTGCCTACTCTTTATGCCGTAAATCTTGGCACTAAAATACATGCTAGATGGGACTCATTTGTAAGGCTAACATCTAAATTCAATATGTACTAAAATGTCAAAAAATCTTTGATTTTGCTACAATGTCTTTTGTTACATTTACATGAAAAAAGTTTTATATATGGATATGGAAGAGTACAGAGGTTATACTGTATTTTGAGTTTCTGTTTTCCAGCTGGGAACTGATTTAAGCTAACTTAAAATCTTAGCTTGTGAATAAGTCTTATCTGCATCTGCATCTGGGTCTTAGCTTCTTAATAAATCTTATCTGCATAACATTTTGGCCATATTTGTGGGTATTTCTACAGACTAAATTAAGTTTTAAATATATTTTCCGAGGAAAGGTGAGAAAGAAAAATGTGTAGGTAGTAATAACAAGAGCTTTGCAGAGGCAAATTTCCAGATATAAACATATAATACAACGTACTTGTAATAACTGTAACTATTTTTGACAAGTAAATATTACATTTTGATGCCTTCATTTATTGTAGATGAAAAAACCATTTACCTCAGATTATTGGTCACAGTGACCCTAGCTCATATTTGGTTGTAAAATAGTACAGTACCTGTTTTAGGTTATTCAGCTCCTAAACTTACATATATTGACAGAGCAATGTGTACTACAGATGTGTGAGATTTTAAAGCTATTGAGGAGGCTCAGTACATTATGTCTTAAAAATAGTCACATTTAAGCATCTATTGGATTACTGTATTATGGTATTTATAATGATGAGGTACAAAAGTGTCTAGGTCTATGTTTGCATATAGTCTGGAAGACAAATCCTACACTTGCAGCATTTTAACAATTCTAATAGTGGCAGCTATTAGAATCTCCTAAACATCTTGACCTGTGAGCTTATATATTTCTTATTTATTTTTTCAGAAGTCTTAGAATCAAGAAAGGGACCAATATGCAAGTAGTGAACTGGCATAATATTTTTGTTAACACTTCATGCTTTGGTCAATGCCACAGTATTCTAGACTTCTAGTTAATAATTACAGTTAAAAATTACTAAGTGTTGTATTGCTAGGTATATTAGTCCATTTTCATACTGCTATGAAAAAATACCCAAGACTGGGTAATTTATAAAGAAAAAGAGGTTTAATGAACTGTTAGTTCCACATGGCTGGGAGGCCTCACAATCATGGCAGAAGGAGGAGGAGCAAAGGCACATCTTACATGGTGGCAGGCAAGAGAGAAGTACAAAGGAACTACCCTTTATACAACCATCAGATCTTGTGAAATGTATTCACTATCACAAGAACAGCATGGGAAAAACCTGCCACCATGATTCAATTACCTCCCACTGGGTACCTTCCATGACACATGGGGATTATGGAAGCTACAATTTGAAGTGAGATTTGGGTGGAGATACAGTCAAATCATATTATTTTGCCCCTGTCCCTCCCAAATCTTATGTCCTCACATTTTAAAACACCACGTGTCCTTCCAACTTTAATTTCTTGGGTACATGTGCAGAGCGTGCAGGTTTGTTACATAGTTACACACGTGTCATCTACCTTATGTACTTCCCCTAATGCTGTCCCCCACCCCATAACAGGCCCCTGTGTGTGATATTCCCCTCCCTGTGTTCATGTGTTCTCATTGTTCAACTCCCACTTATGAGTGAGGACATGTGGTGTTTGGTTTTCTGTTCTTGTGTTAGTTTGCTGAGAATGATGGTTTCCAGCTTCATCCATGTCCCTGCAAAGGACATCAACTCATCTTTTTTGATGGCTGTGTAGTATTCCATGGTATATATATATATATATATATATATATATATATACATATATATACGTCACATTTTCTTTATGCAGTCTATCATTGATGGGCATTTGGGTTGTATCCAAGTCTTTGCTATTGTGAATAGTGCTGCAATAAACATACATGTGCATTTGTCTTTATAATAGAATGATTTATAATCCTCTGGGTATATATCTAGTAATGGGATTTCTGGGTCAAATGGTATTTCTAGTTCTAGATCCTTGAGGAATCGCCACACTGTCTTCCACAATGGCTGAACTAATTTACACTCATACAAACTTTGTAAGAGCGTTCCTATTTCTTTTTTTCTTTTCTTTTTTTTTTGAGACAGAGTTTTGCTCTGTCTCCCAGGCTGGAGTGCAGTGGCATCATCTTGGCTCACTGCAACCGCTGCCTCCCAGGTTCAAGCAATTCTCCTGCCTCAGCCTTCTGAGTATCCTGGATTACAGGCATCGGCCATCATGCCCAGCTAATTTTTGTATTTTTGTAGAGACAGGGTTCACCATGTTGTCCACGCTTATCTTGAACTCCTGACCTCAGGTGATCTGCCTGCCTTGGCCTCCCAAAGTGCTGGGATTACAGGCTGAGCCACCACACCAGCCATTTTCTTTCTTAAAAACTTATTATCATTTTTTTATTTCAATAGTTTTTGGGTACAAGTGGTTTTTGGCTACACTGATGAATCACATAGTGGGTGAATTCTAAGATTTTAGTGTACCTGTCACCCAAGAAGTGTACATTATATCTAATATATAGTTTTTTATCCCTGGGCCCCTCTCACCCTCCCCCTTCTGAATCTCTAAAGTTCATTATATCACTTTGTATGCCTTTGCATAACTCATAGCTTAGCTCCCGCTTATAAGTGAGAACATAACAGTTTTTGGTTTTCCACTCCTGTGTTACTTCACTTACAATAATGGCCTCCAGCTCCATCCAAGTTGCTGCAAAGACTTTGTTTTATTCCTTTTAATAGCTTAGTAGTATTCCATAGTGGATAAATACCATATTTTCTTTATCCTTTAATTAGTTGATGCGGACTTAGGTTGGCTTCACATCTTTGCAATTGTGAATTGTACTGCTATAAACATATGTATTCAAGTGTGTTTTTCATATAATGACTTCTCTTCCTTTGGTTAGATACTCAAGTGAGATTGCTGAATCAAATGGTAGATCAACTTTTAACTCTTTAAGGAACCTCCATACTGTTTTCCATGGAAGTTTTACTAATTTACATTCTCACCAGCATTGTGTAAGCATTCCTTTTTCTCCACATCCACACCAATATCTATTGCTTTTTGACCTTTTTCTTTTTTTCTTTTTTTCTTTCTTTTTTTTTTTTTTTGAGATGGAGTCTTGCTCTGTCACCAGGCTGGAGTGCAGTGGCGTGATCTCACTCACTGCAACCTCTGCCTCCCGGGTTCAAGCAATTCCGCTGTCTCAGCCTCCCGAATAGCTGGGACTACAGGTGTGCATCACCACACCTGGTTAATGTTTTGTGTCTTTGTAGGTTTCACCATATTGGCCAGGATGATCTCTATCTCCTGACTTCTTGATCTGCCCTCCTTGGCCTCCCAAAGTGCTAGGATTACAGGCGTGAGCCACTGTGACCGGCTTTTTTTTGGACTTTTTAACAATGGACATTCTTGCAGGAATAAGGTGGTATCTCGTGGTGGTTTTGATTTGCATTTCCCTGATGATTAGTGATGTTGAGTATTTTTTCATGTTTGTTGTCCCTTTGTATATCTTTTTTTAAATAAGTGTCTATCCATGTCTTTTGCCCACTTTTCAATGGGGTTATTTATTTTTTTTCTTGGTGATTTGTTTGAGTTCCTTTTAGATTCTGGATACAAGTTCTCTATCGGATGTGTAGTTTGCAAATTATTTCTCCCATTCTGTGGCTTGTCTGTTTATTATTTCTCTTGCTGTGCAGAAACTTTTTAGTTTAATTACACCCCATTTATGTATTTTTGCGTTGCATTTGCTTTTGAAGTCATATACCAGTTAAACTCCATCATTTTGCCTCTTAGTGTTCATGCTTGAGCCTACTCACCCAACTTGTGAGATCTTATCTGGAAGCTGCTGATCATCAGTTTCAGGTGTTTTCTATATATTGGGAGTCCGCCCTTCCCTGGTGCTGGCTGCTACCAGTTATTATTTTAGAGAGACAATTTAACAACCACCTGACAATCAGCTGATGGTTGCCTGACAATTCTTGGTTGGGAGCGGGGAAGTGGGGATGTGAGGGTGCAGGTTGGGTTGTGGGGGGCTCTCTTCTCTGCTAATACTTGCCTAACTACCCATTCTAACACTTGGAAGACTAACTAACTCAGGTTACTCTGGGTACCTATGATTTCACATACCTAGACACAATGAGAAAGGTTGAGATAAACTTAGTCACCAGAATTTTACTGTTGGTACATCCAATTACAATAATTTAGTTATCCTCATTATTTTTTTCACAAAGTAGTTGTGAGAAACCAGAGAATACACTCAATAAACTCCCTGGCAGTAAGGCATTTTCAACCTTCGTATATCTGATTCCTTATTGAGTTGCAAATACCAGCCTAACTAAAGAAACAATGCTGAATTTGTGTAAATGTTTCACTTTCATAAGAAATTGAATGAATAAACTTCAGAATAAAATCCACAATTAATATCTGCTGTATCCATATAGCAACTTTTATGTTATAGAGTGTTATAGAGTTGCCCTGTGTTTTAATCCCTACCGCCAGAGGTTGTTGGGTTACTATTCATAATTCTTCTTAATTCCTGGGAATTGTATGCTACCATGGGCAATGTCTTTGAACATCATATGTACTCATTAAAATTTTGTTACCACTTGAAAGACAGATTGGGGAGTTGAAATAAATTATAATGTTAAATAAACCCATGTGTGTAATATTTATAAACCTAACTATAATGTTGATATTATAAATTATGATATATTATAAATTATATATTATGTTATACATATTTATATTATTTATAGATGTGATATCCAATTAAACTGTAGACTATTGTGGGAAATTTTTCAAATAAATTTGAGAGGTTATAATTTCATTGTACCTTCTTCAGTTGGAAATGTTGGGTTTGAGCCCACTTTGAAAGAAGGACCAACAGTTGAACATCACACACATAAATATATGTATACACCTATTTATTTCAATATGTAATTCATGACATAAAATTTATTATAAATATATTTCCCTGCCTCTAAATACTCACTACCACTACCACTTACCCATCACCAACAAAAGCCTCTACAATCTGGTAATCTAAGGCACACTTCATTAAGGGAAATTTTAATGTAGAAATGAAAGTCAATGAGTCAAATTTCCACTTAGATTGAAATGCTTATTTTTTCTTTTTAAAAGTACAAGTTGAATGTTTTTAGAAATGGCATAATGCAGCATGACGGCAGTTTATGTGAATTAATGCTACTTCCAAAGGTACCTAACTCAAAGTCAGGAAAAAGCAGATATTGTATAAGAATCTGAATCCACTTTGGGAGGCCGTGGCAGGTGGATCACGAGGTCAAGAGATCGAGACCATCCTGGTCAACATGGTGAAACCCCGTCTCTACTAAAAATACAAAAAAATTAGTTGGGTGTGGTGGCGTGTGCCTGTAGTCCCAGCTACTCGGGAGGCTGAGGCAGGAGAATTGCTTGAACCCAGCAGGGGGAGGTTGCAGTGAGCCAAGGTCGCACCACTGCACTCCAGCCTGGCTCCTGGTGACGGAGTGAGACTTTGTCTAAAAAAAAAAAAAAAAAAAAGAATCTGAATCAAAGCAAAACATTTCATCTCCTGTCCAACATTGCAGCCACTATCAAAAAAATGCATCATACAAATAATCTTTGCCAGAAATGTCCAATTTGTTAAACGAATAAAATAATTACTATACAAAAAATAGTTTCCAGAAGTCTGTGATCTTTTAATTGAAGACATGATTAATAGAACATAAGTTGCGTTTGCCATACCCTGCATAAGAATAGGACCAGGTTTGCTGAAAGCCACTTAAACAGAATAAAGGGCATATAAACATTTAATGAAAGCTCACTGCTGCTAACACACAATGAAACCCTCAAAGATACAAAGTGCTTTTATACTTTTAAATGACCTCTTAGTACCAGCAAACACAGCAAACAATAGACTTTAAAAAATACTTCGACTGAGTCAGGAGCAGGATTTTATTTCTTTGTTTTTAAAACAGCACCTTATCATTTTAGAAATCTAGTGCAAAAAGGGGTTGCTTAACAAGGGTACTTACAATTACTGATTTTCTAATGTTAAGAAAAATAACTTTATTATTAACTGTTTACAGTTTACCAAGTTCCAAACTACCATTTTCTCCTCTGTTCTTAAACCTGTGCCACTAACATATAAGCCCCAAAACTACTTTTTTTATGTTTTAAAATAGAAACCAATAGCAAAAACATTTCATTTTTAAAAGATACTATCTTTTTATTATGGGACCTTAGCTAGTACTACATATAAAACAATCTTTTGACAATGTATATGTCCTGGCAATAAACGTAGGATACACAGACCATATATTCACAGTGGAAATTAAAAAGGCACTGGTAAATTATACAGGAAATCACTAGAACATAAAGCAATAACTGTAGAGGCACATTGTCCTCTAAAGGGGAAAGTAATTCGGTGGCTCTCTCTTTAAAACCTCTACTGCATTCCTCTTGCCATAGGTATTGGATCCCACGTTGGTAGGTGAGAGGATGGCACCAAAGTTGTTGCCGGAACGACCTAAAAAATCTGCCAGGCGATGCATTGAACATGTGGCGGTGTTGCATTTCCGTGTTTCCACCTGATGGCTGGTAACAAGCAAAAATGTGAAAAGTTAGAGCCTTAGAATTTTACTTGGATCCAGCCACGTGACATTAAACGTCTTATATTGATGAAAACTAAAGACACACTTTTCAAACAAGTAATTCAGTGTTTTGGTTTGCAAACACCTAGATGACTGAGATTTTTTTTTGACACCTTGAAATGACAATTGGAAATCATATAACATCTTTCGTTACAGTCCATGTTGCATTTCTCTGTTAAAAGTCTTCCTTTGGAAATTCAGAATACATCTCATATAATCAGAATAACAGTGTCTTTGTCTTACGTTTTTAAAAATCTTGAGGAATTTATGTTTTAATATATAAAAAGAATTTAGAAATGTAAAATTTATATGTAATCTGAAATAAATAGAAATTTAAAAATAATTATTTCTACATCTTTCCAACAAGAATAAAGCAGTATCACTTAATCTTTAAGTTCTTGAGTTAATTGAATCAGGAGTGTTAAGCAAGAAATGTCAGAAGCGAATTCTGCAATATGCAACACATGGATGAACCTTGAGGACATTAGGTTAAGTGAAAGAAGCCAGCAACAGAAAGATAAATACCACTTGGGTCCATGTATATAAAGTATTTAAAATAGTTGAATTCATGAATCAAAGAATGGAATGGTGGTTATTAGGGAGAGGAGGAAATAAGGAGTTACTAACTAATGGGTGTAAAGCTTCAGTCAAGCAGGGTGCCTAAGCTCTAGAGATTTGCTGCACAACATTGTACATATAATCCAGAATAAAACATTGCATGCTTAAAAATTTGTTAAAAGGGTAGATCTTCTGCTTCGCTCTTGCCACAATAAAATGAAATATAATAAAATAAAAAAGAGATAATGTCATAAAAAGTATGTCAAAAAAAGAGAATGTCATAAAATATCAAAAAGAATCAAATTTATCACCTGCTCAAGTACTCTATTGCAATGTGAGAGTTTTCTTACTTTTAGCATAAATACATTTTCCTGCTTGGATCTTATGCTTCCAACAATTTTAATGATAAGACTAGGCTAAGTGTTAAAAATCAAAAGACTTTTTATGTCAATGGTATTAATAGTCACCATATTTTTCTAGCCACCTGGAAGAAGTGCATAATAATATTTATAAACTCAGAAATCATAACCATGAATTAAATAATTCTATTGATTTTAACTTAGGTTTTAATTTAAAACATTTATTTGTATGCCATCTCCATATTTTTGACTGCCTTTTGTTTCAATGTGCTTTCAAAATGATAGCAGAAATAGATGCAGAATAATAACGTTGCTTCTTTTTTGGTGATTATTAGGAAAGTTAGGGAAATGTTTTAGTTTTCAGCTCCATAGAAATCAAAATATTGGTGAAACTTAGGGTAAGTGGAAAATGACAGTTATAGGGCTAAAATCTCAATGTCCAGGAGCCGGTGGATATGCGTAATTTGGGACTTAAATGCATGGATTTATCTCACTGTGTTTACCTTGTATGGGGAATATTTCATTATCTCTATCAAGTAGAGACAGTCTAAGAGTAAATGTTTAATAATCTCATGTTAAATTTTTTTTTTTAATTTTTACTCTATTTCCTTCTAAATACAGAAAATTTCTTACAGCATCAGGTGAACTGGATATTTGTTGAATGTAAGTGCATGCTGACAAATTATTGGACAAATTATCTGGGCAAACGAAACCGCTTTGGAATCTAATTATTTAATCTATATCAATCTCATTCACACTATCTGTTCAATTATTTATTTTTGAAGGTACAGTAAATGTGACCAATGTACATTTCAAAAGAGGGACTTAATACTTTAAGGATTGAACTAGTAATTTCATACATTTGCATTAATTCTAAAATACTAACTTTTCTTGAAAAACAGGAAAAATTGGAATTTGATCAAAACACCTCAAAAAAAGCAATAAAGAAAAATTATGGGTCGAATTGAGAAGGTTCAAAGGGAATATCTGATTCAAGATATGTTTAGCATGTGACTGAAGCAGAATGTGAAATACTTTATATGCTAAATGCTGAGTAGTATTTTGATAATTGGTTGGAAGTTCAATAATAGAATTTTAAATTGTTATAAATAAGATGCTACCTTGTTTGAGTTAGCTAGATGGACCATCATTCTGCTTAGAAGAAACAGTAAGAGCATTTATGTTTGTAACATAATTGTGAAATTGCTTTCCTAAACAAGACCTTTCATCTAAATATACTCTTCAGCATATATAAGAGCACATCTAAAACAATCTTTAGGATGGAAAAAGATGTCTGAAATGGTTAATAAAAGGCACATCCCCGGTTTCAGGCATTTTTTTTTCCCTCACTGACTACCTGGACAGGTAACATACTAGCTAGTAACAACATTAAAGCTTTTGACCACTTATAGGCACATACACACATGGAAATTCTTGACTTTAAGAAGAGTTTAAACAAAGATGACAATAAGCCAACGTGTAACTCTTAAATTGCCTCTCTTTTAAATGGTCTCTCCAGAGTTTCAAAAATGACTTTAAAGTGAGTAACTGCTCTCAGCTCTTAACATTCATCTGTGGAAGCATGTGAGCTCTTTCAGGGAGGTCCTAGTGATTATATCTTGGAATCTATGTAATTATGTTTTTGACTTTCCTTTGATTACCTGCCAGGAAGATATTTACAAGGGAATGTAAAAAAAATTGGTGGGAAAATATGTGATCCTTTTGTCCTATTTCATACTTTTATAAATTGAAAGAAATCTCAGATGAGATGACTAAATGTTATGAGGAAAATGACATTGAATAATATTAGCTTTATTTTTTAAAAAGAGTTTAAAATTTGAGGCATTTCCCATAGATTTTCCTAGCTTTCTGTGAGATACATAGAATAGTACATGATTTAACACCTCAGCATGATAAATCATACTCCCTTTAACAAGTGTTCAAGCATACTTATTTCAGGCAACACATTAAAAAGCAATTTGAAGAATGTTTCACAAGTATTTCCAGTAACAATTCAAAGTTAAAGATTGTGAGACTAATGTCAAAATAATTGTATAATAAGTAATATTATATTACATAATGCTCTATTTCTAAGTGAAACTCCTCTCATAACAATCTAATATCTATAAAGACATAATGGTCTGGTTTCAGTGGCTCACTCTTATAATCTCAGAATTTTGGGAGACTGAGGCAGGAGGATGGCTTGAGCCCAGAGTTTGAGACCAGCCTGGGCAACATAAGGAGACCCTTTCTCTATAAAATAAAGATAAAACAATTAGTTGGGTATGGTGGCGGTTGCCTGTGGCCCAGCGACTTAGGAGGTTGAGGTGGGAGGATCTCCTGAGCCCAGAAGGTCAAGGTTGCAGTGAGCCATATTTGTACCACTGTACCCCAGCAGCCTAGGTGACAGAGAGAGACTTTGTCTCAAAATAAAACTTAAAAAAGAGGGTAAAGTTGCTCAGTAAATTTCTATACCTATTGAAAGAAAATATCAAGATAAAAATAGATACACTAGGTAATACTACTGATTTTCCTGTCATCATTCAATTATTCTGCTTATCAGAAACTTCATGTCATTTTAAAAGTTATGTTTAGCCATAAATAAGCAAATAGAAAATTACAGTTAGTTCTGAGAAGAACATCCTGTAAACTAAATAAGTCCTGAAATGACAAAAACATCTGATGATGATTCTTGCTATTTATTATGCGTAGGTGCTGTAGAAATCCTTGCATATTGCTATGGGTTTCCAACAAAAACTTCCTCGAATGAAAGCAAAGACAAGATGATGATCATTCTAATGAGAAGAGTTCTAATATGACAATGCACACTCTTTACAAAGGAAAACTTAATTCTCCTTGGTGTGAAAAAGTGTGTAAGTTCAGTCCCGTAAGACTCTATGGAGCAAAACTGATTTAGGCACAAAAAAATCCTCACTTTATTATTTATGACTTATGCATGGATTTGAACCCAATAACCCTTTAAATAGATGGAGAATTACAGTTTTAAGGTTTCAGTGTGAAAATTGTAACTACTCTTAAGAGTTTTATGTGACATAGCTTTTAGACTTCCTTAATTACCATTTAAATGACCTTTCATAATAAACCTTCCCGGGAAATCCTGACATACAGGCTACCTATTGAAAATAATTTTAAAAAGTATTAATTTAAATTTATAGCAGCACTGAAGTAATACGAAGAATGACTTTTTATAATTATGTTTCACTAACGGAATAGCTAGCTAACAATATAGAATAGATCCTTAAACAGCAAATGATTTTTTAACTAATTATTTTAGATTTCATTTCTTGCAAACATTAATTTACTCTTGATTATTTCTACACATTTCCATTTCCACAAGATGTAAAAATTTTGAATATTTCCAGAGTCATTTGAGGAAAACAAAAAATCTATGTAAATATACAAAAAAAAATCCACTTGATATAAAAATATATGCTTTAGTTAGGTTTCTCCAGTTTGTTTCAGTATCAGGTTGGTATAGGATATATTACTAACTTTTGATTTTTTTCCCCGCTTCATGTTCTGGCTTTGCTCCTCTAAGTTCCAAGAGCATATTTCTTGACAAAACTGGAATTATCCATTCCTGTCTGTCAGAAGTTCCATCAAGTTCTTAAGCATGATATAGTCAGAAATCTAATGGCACAATGTCTGTTAGTTACGCCACAGTATTTAATTCTATTTTTCCCAACTTTACAAAATAAACAGATTTTAAAATTACCAACCTTTCCATGGGTGTAGCTTTCAGAGAGTTTATTGCAACAGACAGCATGATGAGAAATACTTTCAGCTTTAGGATGCACATTGCTTCTCAAATTTTCTGCAAAGAATATTCCAGCACTGAAATCAAGAGATTTCGTACAGTTCTAATTGATGTAATTTTAAATTAGAGACTAGTTTTTAAAGGAAACATTTTTTAATGTAATTTACAAGGATCAAAACTTTTATTGACATAATCCCTTAATACTGTCCACTTTTCAAGTAATTTCACGATTTTTACTTTCCCAATTTCCTTCTCTAAACATTCTGAACATGTATATTGTAATACATTCTCCCTTTAGCCTTTCTTTGAAATAAACCATGAATTTAACACCAAGTGTGCATTTCTCTAAATAAATCTTTCCCAGAAATAGTAAATTCTTTACCTTTTAATATTTCAATGTCAGCAATATCAGCAAATGCCTTTGATAGAAAAAAAGCTTCATGAAAAGAGCCCAAACTTGTATCCACTGGAATATTTACCCCCTCATTTGCTATCTAGTAATCCAGCTCTTATATACCTCTCACGCCTTTCTCAGCTCAAGCAGCTCAGAGAGCCTCTGTCATTAACTTCCATCCCTATGGATAGAAAGTACCTCACAGGCAGCAGAAGCAGATGGGTCATTATTACATTGACTCATCAGTAAATATTAACGTAGCAAATACAGAGTGTCTTTGTGCAGTTAATGGTGTGTTATACATGACAGAAGTTTGAATTTGCCATCTTTGTAACACATGAATGAATTTTCAAGAATTAAGTGCATGTTACGGTAAGGAACTGATAGAAAGGAGTAAGGATAACAACAAATGTGCATATGTGCAGACAGAGAAGTCACAGACATTGAAGAGGTATACCTAAACCCATGTGACCTCAATGGCTGAACCCCATAAGGCTTCAGACATAAAAGGAGATATAAGGGGAGGGTGTATAAAAAGGGTAAAAGAGAAATCAAAAGTCATTTACAATGAGGTGAGGGGAGATTTAAAGGCACAAGAGTAGCAGAGACCTACTCTGTGGTAGGGATTATTGTAGGTACCAGAGATAGGGCAGTGAACAAAACAAAATTAGAATGAAAAACTCTACATAACCAAATGAATAAAAAATTCATTTGTCAGCACTTAAATAGAGATGCATAACTATATGTAGTCAAGCAGTTTTTGGTTGACTTTTTCCATTCATTCTTATACAAAAATTTTACAATTATTTTGAAAGAACAGATTTGCTTCCCGTTAGCTACACGAGAAAATTATGGGGCTGGATGCGGTGGCTCACAACTGTAATCCCAGCACTGTAGGAAGCAGAGGTGGGCAGATCATGAGGTCAGGAGTTTGAGACCAGCCTGGCTAACACGGTGAAACCCCATCTGTACTAACGATACAGAAACTAGCTGGGGATGGTGGCGTACCCCTGTAATCCAGCCAAGATTAAAAAAGAAGAAAAAGATGAATGGAGTACTTTGCAGTTTGTCTTTTAAAATGATTTGGTTTTTAAAATTTTCTCCAAATTGCTCTTTTTTTATTTCTAAATTATATTTGTTATATTAGTTATTAATGTAACAACTCAATGTCATGTAAAGCAAATCAAACAAATTTCAATTGTCAGTAAAAATGTGCATGCCTATGTAATCTTAAAAAAATTGAAGTTTTCTAACTAGGAACATAGTTTATTGATTTAATATACTTCTTAAAAGCTTAGTAACATAGTTTGAAGGTGTTTGGTAGAGATTTTAGGAGGAAAGAAACAATTTTGTTTAGAATTCTTGTTCTAATTATTCAATGATTCTACAATTTTAATATTTCTGTGAAATTTACTGGTGTTCCAGAAGAAATATCAAAAGATTTGGAAAGATAATGGATTTCCTGTAAAAAGATAACAACAACGCGAATATGAGGTAGGAGGCAGGACTAGACTCCAGAAGCAGAGCTTGAACACCAGACCTCAAATTGAGAACTAGCAAAAACAGGGCCAATGGGAAGCAGCTTTCCATAAGACACGCCCCCTAGTGTGCCAAATCAGTTTACCATTCCCATAGCAACACCCAGGAGTTACTGCCTCTTTCCTTGGCAATGATAGGATGACCCAAAGTCACTACCACTTCCCTTGAAATTTCTGCATAAACCACCCCTTAGTCTGCATGTAGTTAAAAGCGGGTATAAATATGACTGCAAAACCGCCCTAAGCTGCGGCTCTCTGCATCTGGGGTAGCCCTGCCCTGCAGGAGCAGTCACAGAGTTACAACGGCCAGAGCTGTAACACCGCCTCTTCAATAAAGCCTCTTTTCTTCTACCTCCAGCTTGCCCCTGAATTCCTCCATGAGCAAAGCCAAGAAACTTTGAGCGCTAAGCCCCATGTTGAGGCTCCCCTGTCCTGCATCAAATACAGTGATGTAGAAAGGATACGAGGGACAGTGACATTAAAGTTCAAAAATACGGCTCAAACAATGTAGTTAGTGCTGAATCCTGGACCAAAGCTTAGCTTTCTGCCTCATGGTCTAGTGTCCATTTAGATAAAAATACTTACCTGTTACCTACATTGTTATTTATTTTATTTTCATAACCTTTTTTTTTTCTCGTGAATATGTTACGGATGCCAAACATAACATTCAAAATGGGTTCTCTCTTACCTTAATGTTATAAGCAAAATGTTCTACCTAATCTTGGCTCACTGTAATCTCCACCTCCCAGGTTCAAGCGATTCTCCTGCCTCAGCCTCCCAAGTAGCTGGGATTACAGGGGCATGTCCCCTCACACTTTGATATTTCCATTCCTTCTTGTGAGCTTAGCCATAAAAATATGATTGTCTTAACTTTTTTAAGTTCTAGTTGTCTTTAGTGGGAGGGCTCTTCAGGATAAAGTCATACTTCAGGAAATAGAAGCGTGTATGCACATTTTAAAGACTTCTGAGCTGTATAGCCAAATTCCACTCTGTATAGGTTGTAATAATCTATACTCCTCTAGAAATGTTTCAATGGCTCTGATCTTCTTAAAATTCCCAACACAGGAAATTATAATTAAATAATATACATGGATCATAAAGAAAAGTAGTATCTTTGTGTTAAGTTGAATTTTTTTTGATAGTAGTGATTTAAAATGTAGTTTTGGACACTTGTGCAATTTACTTTTTAGTTACCTAGAGATATAGATGCAGATATTATGATAGGTCCGATCCTGAGATGGGGAAAGCTTTGCCCATAGAGTATATAATACGAGGAGTATATGTGCAACAGTAAATTAAGACAAAGGTGTTTCTCAGGAAACACCAGAATTCATGAGTCATACTGAGAAGCAGGAGCCAAAGAAAGGTCTGAAGTGCTCAAAGATGACTTATTGGGAGCTATCAGTAGTGTCAGCAATCGAATGAAGAAAAAAATTAAAGAAAGAAATGTTGTTATGAATGTTACATAATGGGCCGGGCGCGGTGGCTCATGCCTGTAATCCCAGCACTTTGGGAGGCCAAGGCGGGCGGATCATGAGATCAGGAGATCGAGACCATCCTGGCCATGGAGAAACCTCATCTCTACTAAAATACAAAAAATTAGGCGGGCGTGGTGGCATGTGCCTCTAGTCCCAGCTTCTCCAGAGACTGATGCAGGGGAATTGCTTGAATCTGGGAGGCGGAGGTCACAGTGAGCCGAGATCATGCCACTGCACTCCAGCCTGGTGAAAGAGCAAGACTCCATCTCAAAAAAAAAGTTAAAGGAATGTTACATGATGAAGGTAAATAACATAGGAAGAAGGCTAAAAAATAGAAATTTGAATTTAAAAGTAAAAATTTACTGATAACCACAGCTAGAATTTTCACGTAGGGACAGAAACAGATACAATGGAATAGCAGGACAGCCCTGAAAAACTATTAATGTAGATTCAATGTATCTTAACATATTGAGAGTCAGGGATCTTTAGATACTATGACAGAAGATATTGATTCTTTTTTTTTTTTTTCTGGAAAATGCTCACGTGCACATACAATCTAAATATTGAATGCAGTATCTAGATATTCACATTTCCTCTGACAACCATCTTTATCTGGATTCTCTTATTGTCACCTAATTGAACAGGTTTCATCATAGCAGATAGGAGAAAGACCAGTACCTTCAGGAGAGGTTTGAGTAGGTTAAGGTAACATGTAAAAAAAAATACCTAGCACTTAGTAAACAAATGTTCAGTGAACGTGTGTTGATTTTTCAGGAGCCATCAGGAAAGGAGAGTTTAGCAAGAAAGGAGAGGAAAAAGATAGTTGGCATAGTGTCCCCAAAGAACAGAGAGGCAATGGGATCATGAGTGTAATGGAGACATTAGTGTTTTAGGGCCGATGGAAGTGAACTTTGGAAATATCAGTTTTTTCAGAATCTGCTTTATGTAATGCATTAGAACATTCTTATGCAGTATCTCCCATAATCTTCAAACAAGCCTGCAAAGTAGGAAATGTTACCTTTTACAGTGAGCATTTGAGTGTTTAGAAAGGTTCAGTAACTTTTTCAAATTCTCCTTAGGAGTAAAGCAGAAATTCTTCTGTTGCCTGTAGGGTCTTAACGTGGTCTAGCCCCCTGGAACTCTCTCAGTTATGAAGGTGAATTTTTAACAGGAATTCTTCAAAGCTTTATTACAGAGGAGTGCAGGTATCTGCAGCCTTTTGAAAGTGAGGTTTTGGAGTTAGTTTACTTACCATCCCAGCAGGTAGGTAACTACTCACTATGACAGAGAAAAAAGGAGAGTTACTAGACCACCAAGAGATGCTTAATTTATTTTCTGCATCTTGGCAGGGCCAATGATATCTCAAACAAAGTCTATGAGTAAATTACATCTATTAGTTATTCCTGGGTCTAACCAAGAATCTTTTTGCCATTGTCTGATGAATTTGATTATTTAGTGCCTCTAACATGGTAGATGCCCTCTGGTGGGCGTTAAAATGCCATACAAATCGCTTCACATTCATACCCCTTTCTATAAATTCACCTGCATGCCTCATTTTCAGAGCTCCTCTGTCCCTATTTTATAAGTTTCTGATTAAGCAGCCAAACCATTTTCCATTGCCCTTGAATTTTTATGCAACCTTGAGCAACTTCTTTTTTGTTTGTTTGTTTGAGACGGAATCTCACTCTGTCACCTAAACTGGAGTGCAATGGCACAACCTCTGCTCACTGCAACCTCTGCCTCTCACGTTCAAGCTATTCTCCTCCTTCAGCCTCCCAAGTAGCTGGGATTACAGGTGCGTGCCACCATACCTGGCTAATTTTTGTATTTTTAGTGAATACGAGGTTTCACTATGTTGACCAGGCTGGTCTCGAACTCCTGACCTCATGATCCACCCGCCTAGGCCTCCCAAAGTGCTGGGATTACAGGTGTGCTGCCACTTCTTTTTTTATACAAAGTAGGTGATCAGGTGCACCTCTTGAAGCACTGCTAACTGGGAAGATTGCCTGTCATCTCGGTCTTTCACAGTACCCCTGAGTGAGGCTCTAGAGTGGCAGCAATTCATTTGTGGCTTGTATTCTCATGTTGAGCTCATCCAGCTGTAATCCAAGCTCAGTCTTTTTCTGTCTCCTCTGTGAGCTGATATTAAGGAAGTTTGTTAGTGCGATAGTCATAATTTGATGGAGAGCTGCACGTGCAATACTGCTGGGTGACATGGAGGCTGGTCTGCCTGTTCATGCGGCTTGCATCTGCCCTCTGACCCTGCTTATGCCCAATCCTGAATATACTACTTCTGTCTTACGATAGATTACTGAAGGAATTACCTCACTCTGACTTGGTGAGTCTTAGGGAACCCAGCTCATCATAGGCAAGTCTGGCCATGTGGTCACCAATATGTCCTGGCCAATAAGTCCATCTTTTCCAGGGCCCAGCAGCTGCAGACAGTATGGCCTTTAGAACCCCAAAGGTCTATGTTGTGATTCTTTTTTTTTTTTTTTTGAGACGGAGTTTCGCTCTTGTTGCCCAGGCTGGAGTGCAATGGTGCGATCTCGGCTCACCGCAACCTCCGCCTCCTGGGTTCAGGCAATTCTCCTGCCTCAGCTTCCTGAGTAGCTGGGATTACAGGCATGCGCCACCATGCCCAGCTGATTTTTTGTATTTTTAGTAGTAGAGACGGGGTTTCACTATGTTGACCAGGATGGTCTCGATCTCTTGACCTCGTGATCCACCCGCCTCGGCCTCCCAAAGTGCTGGGATTACAGGCGTGATGTTGTGATTCTTATACTGAGGCTTGCCATAATGGTTTGTCTTTTCTCACCATAGATACCTCCATAATTGTATACTGTTTTCCCTTCATAAATATGAACAATTTCTGGTTCTTTTTTTCTGACAAGAATAGAAAAGAATACATTTTTCAGATCAATAGTTGTATAAAAGGTACCTGAGATTATGTAAATCTCTCCTAGAAAAGATGTCACGTCTTACCCAGCAACTGCAAATGGCGTTACTACTAGGTTGAGTTTGGTAATCTATTGTCATCCTCCAGGAGTTTTCTATTTATTGCAGGGGTCAGAGTGGTGGATTAAATGGTGAATAGGAAAGAAACCCTTCACCTCTTTACTTTTTAGGATAGAATTATCTGCGGTTCTCCATAGATCACTATGACACTTCTTACGTCACAAGCCAAGGAGCAAATGTGGGGACTCTACCATCTATTAAGTATGTCTGTTCTAATTTTTGAGGACCACAAAAAAATGACCCTGGGTCAGGTGTGGTGGCTTATATCTGTAATCCCAGCAATTTTGGAGGCCAAGGTGGGAGGATCATTTGAAGTTTAAGACCAGCCTGGAAAACACAGGAAGACTCTGTCTCAACAAAACAAAACAAAAAAACCTAAACCAAATCAAACCACGAGTGTATCTGTGGACTATTATGGTTTCTAATTATCAATTAAACTCAGACCCTATGTACTAGTTCTGGAAACATTTGAGTGTATCCTTTCCATCAATGTATTACCCTAGTAAATGGCCATACGGCTCTTTGTGATAGGACAAGGGAAGCCCACATATACTTGCTAAGATGTTATCCACCCTTCCTTTTGAAAACCTTGCCTCTCCTTCAAACAGTGGGTTCCAATCTGAAAAATAGTCCAGATTGGGAAACTGAACAAGGTATTTTAATATTTTATTCGGGGCAGCTGCTCTCAACCCCTTGATAATACTTCCTTGATCTTTTTTTGATTTTGTAAGTTAAGTAATATTATTGTTCGCTATCTACATGTCTTGTGCATTGGGGAATGTCATGTTCTATTAATTATCTCTGTAATTTTCTGTAGTGCAGTTCCCTCTGGCTACCACCCTAACCTTGATGCTCATTACAATAATTGTACCCACTTTGCTTCTGACGCCTAAGTGCTCCCAGATGACTGCTATAGCTTTGCTGTTTCATCACTCTTGCTGCTATCAGAGATCCCTATTCTGTAATAGCAAATATCATCCCTGGCCTACGGAGGGCTGCCATTCCTGAGCTTCTCAACAATACTCACCAGTGAATTCCCAATTGCTCTGGAAAGTGGAATATTGTCTAAACTCTCCTAGGAAATATGGATGAATAGTGGAGTTTGGGCCCTTATGTGATTTATGTAATACTCATGCACTTTTTTGAGGTTTTTGATTCCTTCTCCTACCATTTCCCATGGAAGTTCTGGAATTTTATTTCACTTGGTGTGGGCTATCACTTTTCTAAGTTTCTAGGAGTTATTTTGGAAGCATATTAGCTGAAACCTTGTCAAATACTAAATATTGATGCACTCTTTCTTGTAACAGGTATTGTAACGGGTGTATCAGGTATGGGAACATGCGAAGGGAAAAGAACACCAACTGTTTTAAATGTTGGTCATAGGAATTTTTTAAGATGTAGAAAAGCCTACAATCTTGTAAAACATTAACTATAAAAATTTTAAGCACAACACAGTTAAAAAACCTTTTTGGTTAGTCTGGGTAAAGTTCATACAATTCTGATAAGTTATTTAAATCTTGGCATTGCCTTTTGAATACTTTTCCATTTCAGTGACTTTCACATCTGCCTTACAACAACAGTCAACATATGTTGCTGTTCTGTGGCCTTGTCACCTCAAGAAACTACTCCCCATCTCATATCTTCCACCAGGAAATCCTTCTAAATGTTTTTTCTTTAACAATAATGTTCTATTTGTCTAATTCCCTAATCTTTTCAATTAATCAACTTTCACCTGTATTGTATTACTCGCCACAGGACCCTCCCTGTGGTTTTAATATCACTTTCTTTGTTTTTCCCTTCTTTCTGCATTCAAACTTGACTTCATGGCTTATAATTTCAAGTGTATATTTACTGGCTTTGTACATAGATTCCTTTACTCCCTTAATCTATCACTAAATTCAAATTGCTAATTCACAATTCTGGGTAAACACATACATCTACTTGTCTTCCTCCTTTCCCTTTTCTATTGAATGTTTCTGGCATAAATTACATAATGATGCTGATAAACTTTACAAACACAGGTTACACAATCTGACTCAGAGTAGCAAGCAATGCTATTAACTAATTCCTTTACTCAATTCTCTTTAACTTCCTATTTGAATGCTTATGGTGACTATTTTTAACTTTTTCATTATATTTGTTCTTCCAGCTTTTCCATGACTAATTTGCTTTCGCAGATAAACTTGCCTTCCTCAACGAGAATGTCATAGTCACTCCATGCATATTCTCTTACCTTTCTTTTACCTCAAACTTTCTTCAGATATTCAATCAACTTTAGTCTTTTATTTGTGAATCAAAAATGTAAATAGCTCTTCAACTTCGTGCTTTTTAACATAGCTGACATACCCTTCCTAATGTGAATCATATGCACATGAGCATATAAAGATTCATTTTAATGTATGTAGTCCATCTCACTAATGAGCAAGAAAGAATTAAACAGCAAAACCGTCAACTGCTGTCTCCAGGATGGGTGCTTAATAGTGATAGGGGAAATTATAATAGACTCTATGTTTCTGCTAAATAGTAGGAATTTTTTTTTTGCTTTAATACAATCTATAAAGTAAAGGTTGAGCAAAAAGCAAATAGAAAAACACAATCAAAACGAAATAAAATGGCAGCCACAACAGAAAGATACAAAAAGACTTCTCTATTGCTATTTAGCAGAGAACACAGGAAGTAACCACCCAAAGAGGGCTTAGAATGGGTAGACTTGAGTAAATCATAAGGCAATTGCAAATACAGATGTTTGTTACCTCTGACTAATAATTAAAAAGGTAATAAGCTCTTCTGGAAGTTTAGCTTTACATTAAATTGATGAACTAAGAAAGGACATGAATTTATTGACAAATACATGTAAAGATAACAGTATTGTATTGGGTTTGAAAGTCAAATATATATGGGAAAACAAAACCTTGATATGAGAATCTGAATTTTTTTTCAAAAGGAAAAATATATTATTTTAGTGTAGCTCAATATGAGTTACAGAGGAAGATGATTAATACAATCTCTAACAAAAGAAATCCAAATAAAACCAGAGAAATGATATTTCCTTAGTTACACAGGCTAAGGTTTTATCTATTTCTCATTAGTTTACTCTCATTTGTATAATTGAAATTAAAACCCTATTACAAAGGCTGATAATGAATTGTGAGTATATTCCAAAACTCCTAGCTTAAATTATGAAGAATTATATACCCTCAGCAGACCAACAGCAAGCAACAAGATTGAAATGGTAATAAAGAAATTACCAACAAAAAAAGTCCAGGACCAAAAGAAGTCACAGCAGAATTCTACCAGACTTTCAAAGACTTGGTACCAATCCTATTGACACTATTCCACAAGATAAAGGAAGAGGGAATTTTCCTAAATCATTCTGTGAAGCCAGTATTGCCCTAATACCAAAACCAGGAAAGGACATAACCGAAAATAAAACTGCAGCCCAAAATCCCTGATCAACATAGAAGCAAAAATCCTTAACACAATACGTAAGCTAAACAAATCCAAAGGATCATCTACCATGATCAGATACATACAGAAATATTTGGTGAAAAGGGCGATCATATCTCCAAATTATTTAAGTGGCTCAGGAAAAAAAGCTGTCTATCTATCTGTCTATCATCCGCCTTTCTATTTAATCAGCTAAGAGAGGAAGAGAATGAGAAAACAAATGAAGCAAAATACAAATAATTGGTGACTCAGGATAAAAGCTATATGAAAATTTGATATAATATTCACAACTTTTCTCTACGTTTGAGATTATAATAAAAGTTACCAAAACAATACTGGTGCCCAAAGGAACAGATCAAATTAATAGAACTCTTCAGGAAAGATGTACTATAACAATGTTTATTTCTGCTGGGAGTGTTATATACTATGAACAGGTAGAAAGATAAGCAAGCAGGCATTATGAAGACATGTTCTGGCTAAGAATCATGAACTTCAGTAGGTATTTTAGTTTTTAATAAAAACAATGTGTGTTTCTAAGTACTTTATTAAGCGTTTTATGTATATAGTACACAAAGTGTTCCGTGAAAAAGTGGTAGATGCAAAACAACCCCTAAACGCAGAAGGAAGTCAGAAGCCGAAGAGGGTGATTTATTTGGGGAACTTTCATACAGAAGCATGGTCTCTGGCAATTGAAAGACGGTAGATTCCTCACTGTAAGCCCCCTGACCCAGGGATTATATCTTGAGGAAAAAGTAGGAAGGTGTAGGTGGCTGAGCTAATTCTGCTGGTGTCGCAGCCTGTGTTATCTGTGGAACAGCATCGAGGATTGTTTTGGAGGAAAGGTTAAACTTACAGTAAACAGGTGTTTCTCAATTTGTAAATAAAAAGTAATACCTAAGCCAGAAATCTTGGAGTTATTCCTGGACTCGAAGTTACTTAGGTGTCACATGGCAGCTTAGCATCTAAAATAGAGTCACTCTTGTCCCACACAATGACTGTTTCCGTATTTGCTAAATGAGAACTTGACTAAATCAATCTTTGCCAGTCTCGTTTGATTTACTATGCTTTTTCATAGTAATGCATAATCTCTTGAAAATTTTTATAAATTAAAAAAAAGTTCTTCCTTCTGCTTTCTGCTGAATTCCTAGTACTTTCTCGTACTTATTGTCTGCTTTCTTATCTTGTAGATCTTAGTAAATCCTTCCAAATTGAAGCACTTTTCTTGATCCACCAAGCAAACCCAGTTGGGCACACGCATCACAGCCCCAAGATTTGTGTCACATTCCAAGTGAGTTACTGAATATAGGTATGGTGGGGACAAGAGGGACTTTATTTTAAATGCTAATCTGTTGAGTAACCCCGTTTTCAGGAATGCCTCCATGTCTAGTTGATGTGTAACTACTTCTGTAGTAACATCTATTTATTGAAAGTCTTGCCTTTCTTCCAAAACAACCCTTCATATTGTTGCATACATAATAGACTGTGGTGCCTGCAGTCACTACCTACACGTTCCTTATGAGTATCTATACTTTTCCCTCAAGACGCAAGGCCTAAGTCTGGGGAGTTACAGTGTGCAGATGTACCTGTCTAGTGGCTGCCCAAGACCATGCTTCTCTCTGTAAGTTCCCTAATGAATCATCTTAGGCCTACAAACTGGATTTGTCTGCCTTCTTCTTAGTTTCCTGTCTCTCTCAGTATTTGGGTCCACTTTGTGTATACCACCCTTGCACAAACAGACATTGAAGTATCTGGAATCCAAATTTTGTTTACTTTGTAGGGAAGAGAAAGAGACTGAGTACTTCACAACTCTTTGGAATATATGTTATTAGGGAGAATTTCAGGGGAAAAAAATAGTTTTCCCAATCTTGATAGAAAAAAAAAAAGCCTTGTTTCAATTACCCTTACATTGACAATCAAATTATGAAAAGTAAATAGTTTGCCCTATGTGTATTTACTCTAGTATGGGCCCGAGATAGCTAATGTTAGTTAGAGGAGGTGGTTAAAACCCTCAATGAGGCTTGTGTGTATTCTCCAGGTCTACTTGTTGATTGTTTTTTATTTTCAGACTTGGTGCTACTGAGGCCAATTAAGGTAAAAACTTTTGGTTTCTTGTTTTGGAGTTTCCAAAGGAACATAGAGTTGCAGTTCCAGAATTCAAATGTTCAAATGTGGGGCAAATAAGCATGAAGAGGAGACTGTCGTGTGGAAAATTGATGCTCCATCAGATTGAATATCTCATAACCAGTAATGGGAAAGACCCTAAAATCACAAAGTTAGTTAATGGTACCGAGATACGTATCATGCCTTTAATGAACCCAGATGAATTCGAAGCTATTAAAAAGCCTGAATGTTTTCACACTAATGGAAGGGAAGAATTATAACTAGTATGACCTGAAAAGAAATTTCCCGAATGCTTTTGAATTTAATAATGTATCAAGGCAACCTGAAATTGTGGCAGTCATGAAGTGGCTGAAAATGGAGACATTTGTCTTCTCTGAAAATCATGGTGGTGACTTGGAGGCAAGTTCTCTGTTTGATAATGGTGTTCCAGCAACTTGGACATTATTTTCCTGGAGCTTAATTTCTAATGATGATGTTTTCCAATTTCTTTCCACATCTGGATGCCACAGTCCTCTGCTAAACTGATGATTCCAGAATGTGTAACTCTAGCCTTTTGCCTGAGCTTCAGACTCATGTCCTACTGTCCACAGAACTTACCTACCTGGATGCGACCCACAGGTCATGTCTGAGCATAAGTATGAGCATGATAATATTCATGTTGAAATTGAGCATACCTTTTACCCTAGAGCTGCTCTCTGTCCTATTTTTTTTTTTTTTTTTTTTTATCTCAAGTACTGGTACTACCAAGCTAGAAACCTGGGAAACATCTTTGAAACTTCCTCCTCCTCCATATATTCAGTAAGTCACTAAAGATGTTAGTTATAAATACTAATTCATTCTCAAAAAATGGTTTTATTCCGGGGGTGTGGAGGGTGAGAAGGGATAACATGGGGAGAAATGTCAGATATAGGAGACAGGGGGATGGAGGCAGCAAATCACCTTGCCATGTATGTACCTATGCAACAATTCTGCATGGTCTGCACAGGCACCCCAGAACCTAAAGTACAATTTTAGGTTTTGTACTTTAAAAAAAAAAGACTTTTTTTTTTTTTTTTTTTTTTTTAAAAAAAAAAAATTTTTTTTTTTTTTTTTTTTTTACAAATAGATGACTCTAGCTAAAATGTGTAATTTTATATCAATATGCTTGCAGATAATAATTATAAAGTTTACTTATGACATTTGGTAATGTTAAACATAAAGACAATATCTTTGTCTTATATATCATGCTATTTAATTTGTGACATACACTCTTATGTTAAATTAATGTTAAGAGAAAAAGTGTGGCCTATTAAGAAATAAATTTATAGATGACATAATGTCATATTTGTAGATTTGAGTTTATTATATGTTTTGATTTGTTAAAATAAGAGGAAGCTGTTTTTTTATGTTTGGAATTTTTATACTTAAAATATTTAAAAAGTGTAAAATATCAATATACTTGTTTAATAATGTTGGAGTTTTTCTTAAAATTGAAGAAATAAGAGTGGGTTTTATATCATCATATTTCTCCGAATATGAAAAGCCTGCTTACGTAAAATTTTCCATCTTATTACTCTTTTTTTCAAAAATAGGTTTTGAAACAATGGAAAAATAACATGAGGTGCTAGGTAAATATTTTGAATAGATTAATGAAATTTACTGATCAGATGAAGGCAATCTTGAGGGAAATGTATAACATCATCATTTTATGCTCCTCATTAGGTGATATTTAGAGATCAGTGCTCTTAATGTTTCCTGCCTTTAGCCATGGTCCATTAGAGGTATAAATAAAACAGCATATGACCACAAATAAAGATCATTTAAAACTGTCTAATGATCCAAACCACCATGCTGAGAAATCGTATTCAACTAAGTGGCAAACCAAAGGAGAGGTGAGTCATGAGCACATGCTCATCTGACTAAGATTCATTCCATGCCTCATTTTATACATACACAGAGCTCCAAACTGTTCCCTTTATATGATTTAAATAATTACTATTTACTAGTTCCAAAGTAAAATCTGAATGGATACTATCCTGACCTTGAACCACATGCAGCCAATTGAGAAGTTCTGGGAATCAATGCTAGATGCGTCTTAGCTCTAACTAGTATTTAGTGGCTCCAGTCAGGAACATTATGGCTGCCTCAGGCCAGTTTTCTAAATTACACTCTAAATAATAATAAAAGAAAAGGCAGAAAAATGGGAGACTGACAAAGGTTCCTGGGGAACACAAAATACAATAATTAGAGAAACAAGAAAACATACCAAACCCTGAAGTAGTCAAGAACACAGCATTAATATGGATCAAAGTATTCTATACACTTACTACATTTTTAAAGAATCAATTCCATTGATTCTTTTTTTCCTATGATTTTTAATTGGAAAAAATATAATGATCCTTGTAGAAAACGGCATAGAAATTCCTAAAGGAAAAAAAAAATCAACCATAGGATTATCCACTCTCCGGATAACTACAGGTTATCCCGAGATAATCACTTTTCAAATTTTGGTTTAGGTCCTCCAGTGTTTTATCTAAGTGACTACATCAATAGACACACCTACACCCACATACACCTGTGGAGAGGTAGCTTAGGTTAGTTGTTAAAATTCTCTAGGGCCAGACTTCCTGGGTCTGAATCCTGGCTCTGCCAGTTATAAGCTGTGTGACATTGTACAATGACCTCTCTGTGCTTTAATTTTTACATCTTTAAAGCTGGGAATAGTACTTATGCCATAAGATTTTAGGAGAATTAAATGGGTTGAAATCTGCAATGCCCCTAGAACAGTGCTTGTGTTTTTCCAACTTGGTGCTAGCCCTTTAGGAACATCTGCCTCCTCATTCTTTTTTTATATGTTGGGGTCTTCGCAAGTGCTCAATAAATACCAACTTTCTTGCTCCATCCTAATTGTCAATCAGTTTAAACACGAGACAGACAAGTATGGCACCTGAAGTCCAAAGTGTCATTTTTAGCACTAGGCAAGCTCATATTAGGGAATGTGGCTTATTAGGGGATCCTATGGCAAATGGATTTCCTCACAGTGAACATCCAGATAGACGGACTTTCCACATGGTCACTGGATGATGTCAGTGTTACCCACAGGAGTTACTGGGGTATGGAGAGAAGCAATACTAAAAATGAGAAACAATATTCATCTTATCCTTTTCTCTTTTTCTCCTTCTACCATGGAAACATTTTACTATTGATTTTTATGTGCCTTTAAAAAAATTATGTACTGTTTGTAATCTGACTGCTGAAGCATTTCAACAAAGCAGCTAATGGTAACGAATACTGTGTATGTACCATCAAGTCAATCCTTCTTGGAAATTTTCCCCACACACATATCCTAAATACGCAAACTGTATCTATTTTGCTATGTGCAGATTTGGTGACTACGGCTGTGTTTACATGATGCAACAGTGATTAGTTAATATATACAGGTTGGTTAAAAATCAGCGATTTGACATTTTGTGTTATGTGGTATGACATAGAAATTGCAATGCCTACATATGTATAGTGGAGAGGTGACTAATTATGCAGATTGTAAGTTTCTTGAATTTTTTATTACTGAGAATAAAAGGACTATGGAGGACTGAAATTATGTTATTAAAAATGAATAGCAACCCTTCATTGAATGTTGATTGCATGCTAGTTTTATATTATACTTTTAAATACTATACCTCTCTTATCTAATTCTATTGCAATGATTGCAGTTGAATTGATCATTTGTTTGTCTGGCTTCACATCCACTCTCCTATCCTCTGATCCTCTCTGTAACCCAAGAGAATGACTCCTGCAAACTAAGTTTCCTACTCCCATGCCATCTGACTTCCTTTTATGTATGTCAGTGGGAAGTACTGGTGTGAGACTGGGGTTGTGCAGAAGGGAAAAGCAAAGTATTTCTGCCTCTCCCAGCTTCCTGCATGTCGGCCCTTTCCATTACCAATAATAGCCTGTGGAGTGGGAATGACTTTCCACTGTTGTAAATTTCTAACTTGCCCACAATCCCACAGTTTTTTTTTTTTTTTGTTTTTTGTTTTTTAGCTCTCTTTATATCATTATAACTAGTTTTCCATATAATATTCTTCTATTAAATTATCTCTTGTGAGTTCTGTTTTCCTATCAGGACCTTGACAAAGATAGAAACTATCTTCATGTTGTAGAAACATTAAGCAACTTGTGCAAAAGCACATAGCTACTTTAAAAACAGGCTTTTAAACCAGTTGTACTTAATTTCAAAGCCCAAGTACTTGAACTACTATGCTGCATTCAAATGATCGTCCAAATGAATACTTTTCATTAATCACCTCTTTCTATTACTTAGCTCAAATTGTCTGCATTACGTTGCTAATAAGCTATCATCATAACTTAATTATCTATCTGTCCCAATTGTTTATAAGGTCACTTGGGAGCAGGCACATTTTATTCATCTTTGTATCCCTAGTACCTACTACTGTGCTTGGAATGTAGTCGAGTCTTAATAAATATTTGTAGAATAAATGAATAGTAATCACTGTCATTGACAGAGTGTCTATTTTATTTCAGCAGCCCTGCAAGGAGTCTTATATAAATGTCATAACTCAATCTTCATAACAATCTTGTGAAGTAGGCATAAATATTTCAACATCAGAGATGAGGAATAGGCTCAAAGAGTTTAAACAGCTCACAATTAATCTGGGATTAATCCTAGGGTAAGTGGATTACAAGGTCTGCTATTTTCACTATGTCTAGCTATTGCCTCCCTACAGCAATTTATGTGAAAAAAAATACATAAATGGGTTGGAAAAAACTCAAAGCATTTTATTGAATTTTCAGTTATTTTTTGAGCTTTATAAACAGATAAAGTCTTGTCTCTGTGAGAAAAAGGAGCAGCTCAGTATTTACATGTCATACATTGAATGGAAATACAAATATTTATACTTACCAAGTCTATGCAGACAAAAGGAAAATAAGAATTGGGATAATAATCTGAAGAAATGAAATAGTGAATTTTGCTGCCAAACTAAAATCAGAGCTGTACAGTAAAGTGGTAAAATATTTTATTCAGTAACTATTGCAATAGGAGGAAAGAGACCTCAGTGTAGAACTGGGCTCAATTCTGAATATAGGTTGGACAGATGGAGATTTTTAGGCAAGGAGCAAGGTGAGGGTCAGGGGGTGGAAAATCACTAAGAGGAAACATCCAGAGTGAGGAGGGATTGTGGATAAACCAACGTGACAGTATTTTTGCTGACTAAAAGCCAGGATGATCAGATATTACCCCGGGGGATTCGGGGGGATATGGAATTTGATCAAATGTCAAGATGATCAGATATCAAGAATCAGAGATTTTCTCTAAACGGACTTAGCAAGGTTCTCACTACAATTTGGACACCAAGATTGAGGACTAGGGGGTGTAGAGGAGTCAGAACTCTACTTAGTTAAAGGAGGGCATCTTGTTATCAAGTGTGGAAAATTCTGGTTATCCCCATGATTATCTATTCATTCTCTAGAATTACTTAATGTGATGTGTGACACTGATGATATTTACAACCAATTTCCCTAAACACAGATTCCAGGTTTCAACTTTACGTTTCTGTTTCTTGGTCTGCTATCTAGAATTAGCACATTATCTAAAGTGATAGGGTAGGTATTTTTATTGTTGGATTGTTGATGAAGGGATTTACTTGTGTTTTTGTGAGCTCTGATCGTTGCTTTGCATGGTGAAATCACATGTATGGGTAACATTTTATGGCTCAGTTAGGTTTCTTCCATAGTTTCTTCAAGCAATGCATTCTTAGTACAGTACCGCCTGTTAATGTAGAAAGTAAAATAATACTTATATTTGTAAGACTGATTTGCAGAATCCATTATTTTATTCTTTGATTTCTGGTGAAAATAAACCAATAGAAGTAAAACAACTTGGTAGACAAAATACAAAACGCCATTGTTGATTCTACATGTAATTCATGGCACGTACTTGCTTGGATTAATATTGGTTGAAATTGTTTCAGCTGGATACCACCCAAGAGGCTGTTCTCTTCTCACAGAGCTAGGAGCCATTTCAAGATCCTGGAAATAAGTGATTTTCATAAAAATTTTGCTGGTAATTTCATAAAATTTTTTTTCTCAGGGAAAGGATGATCTCCTAAGTCTTCTTCATGTATGTACTACTAACTTTTCTGTAAAATAAGGCCTTTATTTCATTAATTCAAGAGTTGAGAATAAGGTAAAATTAAATGCATGCATTTTTTTTCCCAGTTGATTTCTAACAATCACAAACTATGTCAGTCTACTTAACACCGGGCAAGAGCACAAACACGAATGTTTATTTGTTTTCTAAAATGTTGTATTATCTTGTGATTGAGACACGTGATTAGGGGCTGGAAACCAACAGGAGTCAAAATATCCCAGTGTTGCTATTCACTGGATCCAGAATTACAGTCATGCAAGGTGAAAAAGTTCCAGAGATCTGCTACTTAACAATGTGTATATAGTTAACAATTCTGTACTGTGCACTTAAAAGTTTAAAAGGGTAGCTTTCCTCTTGTTTGTGTGTTTTTAAAAATCTCAAACAAACAACACAATAGAGCTGTGACCAGTAGGCATGGGAGAAATTCAACATTTGTGTGAGAAAGCATACTAAAGCATTACCTGTTCCCATTTGAATGCTGAGAAGGAGTTAGAGAAATAAAATGATTCTCCACTTAAAACTTTAACACGTCGTTTTCATTAGAAGTGATGATTGACGGGGATTTGTTGGTGACACTCTGTGGTCCTGGGAGCACAAGTCACTGTGTAAACAATGCTGTGCTAACAAAAGAGGACTGTTCACATAGCTGGCACTGGCACAACCTCAAGAAGATGAAAAGACAACACACATGATTTCCTGATTTGGGGCCAAGGGGGACTGCAATGACTGATATTAACTGCTGGCTTTCATGGATTTTGTTGAATAGATGGAATAGATTTTGTTAATTTGTTTATTTTCCTCCATGAAAATGTTTGAAATATATCTGAAAATATAAGATATTTTCACCATATAGATTGGAAAACTAGGGAAAGTTTAGGGTTAATTTAATCTCATTTAATTCTTTTCAAGTGCTTAGCCTTAAATAATACCTCTTACCTCAGTCAAGACAATATGTTTTTAAACACGTTTTTCAATATGTTAAAACATTTTGAAACAAATCTTCCAGACATGGTGAGACAACCTGCTCTAGGTGGTTACTTAATGTCACAATTAAGTAACATGGAAATTAAGTAACAATTAAGATCATGGAAAGAACTATATAGAATTCCCGTATGCAGTGATTTTCTTCTATAACTCCATCTTCTATGCCCTCTGGCGGCATATGAAACATAGACATTTAATATAGTAATATTTTGAGCCACAGAGAAGAATGAAGACAGTTTTGACATGGGAGAAGAAGAAGTTCTCTCCCTTAGTGTTTGATAGGGTGATATATTGGGCTAAAGTAATGCTTAGCAGAAAGAGAAAGGAAAAGGGAAGAGAGATTGGGTTCTAACTGCATAAGAAGAAAGAAATGAGGGCAGTTGAGAACAATAACCTGCGAATTTTTTTCACCACTTACATGTCAAACAAATTTCATTTCCTCCTACAACGTCGGGTTCTATTCCAATGTGTTTTATTTAAAAATTTTATCTTTCCCAATAAAAGTTTAAGTTCTTTGGAATCTGAGTCCAAGTATCTTCCACAGAAACATACTTCTCTCACTAGTTTATATTCTCCATAGCCACATACTTGGCTGTCTTGTTCACTGCTGAATGCTGGTGCATGGTACCATGACTGGCACAGGGTAGATGTTCAATAAATACTTGTTGTATCTGTGAGAGAATTTGTAAACATAACAAAATTCAAACATAATAGTGCAGTGACGATTGCCTTAAAGTGTGTGTCTGAGATTCAGCACATTTTATAGAGGTAAAGCAGTTAGTTTTTTAAAAAAATTAGTGCCATTCAGGATCACTTGTTAAATGGATATTGTTTATAGGACTAATTAATTAATGCTGGAGATACTTTTAAGAAGTCATTCTGGAAGCTAGAATAAACCTTGGCAAAATGAAATACTTTTGTTTTGATTCAAAATATTGCCTTAGTTTCAAGATGTAAAACAAACAAAATCTTTGATGGGATTAGTAGAATTTATTTGAGTTTAAGTCAACTTTTTGTTTTACATATAAAAATGTGTGCCTGTATATTATATATATTTACATATATTTCCACATATATCTATACCTGTTACCTATAGCTACATATAGATATCCATTTATATATTTAATCTCCTAAGTCTTAGATCTGAATTTACAATTGTAGGATTATTTTTCAGATCAAAGAATTGTTTGTTATTTTTAGTAGGCTATTTTCATGATTAAAATTCCATGTCTCCCCAGGTTTCCATTTATCAGCAGTGCCCCAGAAAGTGTTTCCCTTCCTGAGACTCTAGGGAAGTCTTGGAATGCAAAGAACTTGAAAAGGAAGCCTGGCCAAAAAAGATTTTTGAGCCTTGGTAGGCTTGCTGAAGCAAATTTTTAGCACAAACACAAATCAAAGTACGTGTGTTATTAAAAGCAGCAATTTTCATGTAAGTCCTCTGGTACTATTTATTTTGGCTAAAGAAGTAAAAAGCCTTGTTTTAACCACATGGCCATTATTTTGCAAGGAGATCATAACAAACAATTCCAATGTCTTTAATTTCACTAAAGAGTAACTAAAGTTATTTGATGTACCTTTTGAAATAGAAAACCAACAACTAAATCTTCTCTAACACCACAATTTTCTAATCTGTATTAAAAGCGTTCCAGGTATTTTTGTAATAGAGTGGATTTCAATTATGTTGTTCATTTGCAGCACTTACTTCAAAACAGTGATGCTTTACAATTCTGTAGTTAATTTGACAGGTTTTTTTTGTTTGCTTAAAAGGGTAAAAGTAAGATATATCAAGATTTAAAACATAAATAGCTTGGAACACTCTGAAGAGCAACATGGGAGAAACTGAGAAAAGAATTGAAACCCATGGAATAAGATGTCTTTCCAAGATGAAGGTATGGAATTTTCGTATGTGGATGTATGTGCATGTATGCTAGTTTTTAAAATAAGGCAGTCCTGGTAAAATTGTTCCTATCTGCAGTGAAGTGGTCTAATATTAATGCCATACTACCTGATCTATTGATAATTTCTTGCTTTAAAGAAGTTGGTTTTATAACTGAGGAAGTGTCTAAACAGGATTATTGATTCAGGCTTTGAGGGACATAAATGGAAGACATAATCTTAAAATTTTTTCAGGCACACATATTGTGGCAGGATTTATTTTTCTGGATCAAAGGCGATGCTCACTCTTACAAGGATTCTAACCCAGATAAGTGTGGGAGTCACTTTTGGAAAATGGCTTATTGCATATAAATGCTTTATTGATTTGGATGCAAAGATTTGTATGAAATTACCCAGCAAAACAAATGTTTTCTTCAAGCTTTGGCAACATAACAATAATTTCCTATAAGAAAAATCATCATTTTGTCAGCTCTTCTGATGTTTTTGTCTATTTTAGAGAAAATTCTTTTTTCTAGCTCATTTTATATTCAAACAAAATTTGAATTTATTTTAAACCAAGGGATTTGGACATTTGTCTTGATTCTATAGCTAGTGCCTGCAAGTGGTTTCCAAACTAAGATACTGTCACTCATTTTCTCCTTATCAGAAGTTTGTTTTCTATTTATATATGTGTTGGGGAAATTTTAATATGTATACAAAATTGGAGAATTATGATAGAAATCTAAAAAAAAGACTTTCCTGAAATGTTATGTTCATTATAAAAAACTCTTTTGTGCTTCAGTTTTCTCTTATGAAAAGGGTAATAGCAACATTCCCACCTAAAAGGATTCTTTTATGTTTGAGACAATGACTGGAATATTGTAAGCTTTCAATGAATATTAGATATTAATATTAATGGCACTTGGGGAGAAAAGTCAAGTGTTATTTACAAACTAGAGGTCGTTAAGTTTTGATTACTTTGGAGTTCAACAAGTTTAGATATTGATGTGGATGTTATGATAACATACTGTAAGCACAAGTGTGTCAAGTAAAAGTGAGAGACAATTGCTTAATAGCAAGTTAGGTTTCTATGTTTCTCTGAACTTAGAAATATGCTCACTAAGCAAAATTCTTTATGAAGCATGAAAGAACCATTTTCAACAAATCTGCTTTAAACTTTGTTGCTGAAATAAATTTAAAGAACATTATTGCTAAAAACTAGTAGGACTAACTTTATAAATATAGAAATTATTTAGCACTAGACATGAGTCAGAATAGCCACTGATTTCTTTCACTCTGTGAATAAAACCAAACAAGTTAGGCAACCCATATGTTTTAGGGAAAAAGCAATAGTATCGTGATCCATCTAATTTCCTTTCTTAAAATGTCAAATAGAATAAATTATTTTCCCAAATTTGATTTGTACTACCTGATTTATAAAACTGTGTGAAAATTGTGTACTCTCAAGAATATGCTCTGAGAATGTTTATAATGGGAAGAGAGAATTTCCACAAATGGTATTTAATATAAAATAAACATAGCTAGAGATATAGCCAAACTATCATGTAGCCAATCACAGTTTTGATTCATATTAAGATTGCTATTCAAATTCCTAGGTCCTTTTCACGTAAATTTCTATTTAGGTTTTCCCAAAATAATTGATAAATTTTGGCTTAGGTGTATTGTGTGATCTGAATGTGTTCCATCCAAATTCCCATGTTGAAATCCTAACTTCTGAGGTGAGGGTAGTAGGAAGTGGGGCCTCTGAGAGATGGTTAGGTCACAGGGGTGAAGCCTTCGTGAATGAGTTCAGTGGCATTAAAAAGAGGACAAAGATTTATTCTCTCTTCTGCTATGTGAAGACACAGTGAGAAGATGGCAGTTTATGAATCAGTGTGTGGGTTCTGTAAGCCAAAAATAAAATTTGAACCCCCACCCTGCTGAATGGACTCCTCCTCTTGGTCAAGATGATTCCAAAGTTAACCTAAAAAACAAGTTCAGGCCGTGATGGGAAGAGGGTGTTGGACATGCCTCATTATATTGCCACTCTTTTGGAATTCAGGAATAACCAACCACTACTAACAACAACACAGACCTTAAGTCTGATAAGAAACATTTACATCTCTTCTCTATCAAGCCTGCTACCTGGAGGCTTCATCTGCATGATAAAATCTTGGCCTCTACAAGCCCTTATTATAATCCAGAAATTTTTTTTTTATTATTGATAACTCTTTCAAACAATTGCCAATCAGCACATTTTAAAATCTATCTGTGATCAGCAAGCTTCTGCTTTATCTCACCCTTCCCAACTGAACCAACATAAATCTTACATGTATTGATTGATGTATTATGTCTCCTTAAAATGTCTAAGAGCAAGCTGTACCCCATTGGACATATGTTTTTAGGACCTCTCTGAAGCTGTACTGCAGGTGCATCTTAACCTTGGCAAAATAAGCTTTCTAAATTGATTGAGACCTGACTCAGATACTTTTGAGTTCACAAAATTGGCAACCACAGAGGGATTCTGAGTGGAGGTGCCCCTGACCTTTTCTTTGTACCAGCTTGAGCTATCGTTATGGCTGAGGTTTGGTAGCCCCCACCCACTCCAGGGAATCCCTGATCTCCCAAAATTTGGTCAAGATCTGAAGTTTATTTTTCTCTACAACACCTCTTTTTGAGTTTTACTTGCTTCCAACAAATAAGGCAAGTTTTCCTGCTTCTATGAACAGTGGAGAATGTTCAACTCCTTTCTGGAATTTCAGCTAATTTCCAACAGGGAAGGCAAGTTTGAGCTTTTTTTTTTTTCCTGCTTCTAGTAGACAGCAGTCTTGAGCCAGGGCCTCATTCCTAGATAAGTACCTGAATTGGTTTTTTTGTTTTGTTTTTTTTTGTTTTTTGTTTTTTATCTTGGAGATTTTCCTTAATAACTAAAAATTAAAATTGATAACCAGCTAGTCTTAATTTCTCCTTAGTATTAGAGTGCTCGGTAGTTGTATTGTTGGGTTTCTTTGTTGTTCTGGTATTTCTCTCATCCTATTTGACCAACTCTACCCAAGTTGGTCAAATTCAAATGAGAATTCCGAATTATGAGGATCCAGGCCTCTGAAGTTGCTAAAATTCCTCATAGCTGAAAAAAGAAAACAAACAAATTATGCCCTCAGTTTCTGTTGTAGTTTCCTGTCTTAAAAAGACAATTGTTCTTTCATTTACTTTCCTTCCACCCTAATCCTTCTTCCCCTTCCACTATCTGTGGTACCAAAAATAATCTAGAAAAGACATCAAATGACTTGAACCCCTTAAAGCACCCAGAACAAAGGCATTTCTCACTCTTTGTTTCTTTGTGGAGTTTCAAGAGTCTTGGGCAGATTCTTCTTAAGTTTTAAAGTGTTCTTATTCAAAGGTAAATAATTTTGTCTAATTCAGGGGTTATTTAAGGATTATATAAAATGAGATAAAAGGGACCAGATTATATAAAATGAGATAAAAGGAAATAACAGATGTAAAGAAAGTTATAGATATAAAGAGGTATTTTGGTAAGAAAGCTTAAAAGAAAAGTAATATCATATGAGAAAGAATTTTGCGTGGTGAGTTTTTGTCCTAAAATAAAATCACTCGTTGTTCAAGAAAGAGAAATATTTAGAACAAACCAGAAAGTCCAAGAATGGTCTGTGTAAGTTGTAATAAGGTTAGTAAAACAGGAATTTATAAAAATGTTATGTGATTAAATCAGCTATAATTAAAAAGAGTGATAATAGTTTTTCTAAAAATTGTAATTTGATATTAAAAATACACTCATGCAACACCAAAAGATAGGCTAGAATTGATTAGAACAAGATTTTATAAAAAATATTGATTTACTCTTAATGTAAGAACTCTAAAATTTTTGAATTCTATAATCTGTTTCTTTTTGAAATTATATGGATTGATATCTCAAAACCTATGCCCTTCTGCTTCAGTTTGTTCTCTCTTTTGAGAAGGCCTGGAATGGTAACTCTCTCCTTCAACTTTTTTTTGGCTCTTTTAACTTTTAATTTTAATTTTTGTTTTTTTGAGGCAGGGTCTCACTCTGTCACCCAGGCTGGAGTGCAATGGCACGATCTCAATTCACTGTACCCTCAGTCTCCCAGGCTCAAGAAATCCTCCTGTAGCTGGGACTACAGGTGTGCACCACCAAGCCACGCATGTTTTTGTACTTTTAATAGAGATGGTGTTTCATCATGTTGCCCAGGCTGTTTTCAAACATGTAGACTCAAGTGATCTATCTGCCCCAGCCTCCCAAAGTGCTGGGATTACAGGCATGAGCCATGGCATCTGGCCTAACTTTTTAAATTAATAGTTGAAACTAAGTAACAGAATTTTTGAAAACAAGCAAATGAAAAGTATTTTGGATCTGCTTTAGTCTGTATATCTCTTATAGCTATATATTTATATGTGTCATGTAGAAGTGATATTTCATTACCAAATTATATGAAGGATCTCTAATCACTTGGCTAAAAGAAAAGTGCTTTTAAGACTGATAGAAGCTACCTCAGATGCTTTTTAATTCACATGATCTTAGTAGTTTTGCTAAGACTAATTTGGTAAATTTAATCTCAGTATTACCTCCGGTAGTTTAAAAACCAAGTCTCTTCTGCCAAGGAGCCAGTAAAATCAAAAGCAAGTTAGTTACTTCCTAGATACAACGGGGGTACAGGCGTTGAGTAAATACACCTATTCCAAATGAGAAAAATTGGCCAAAATGAAAAAAATAGAGGCCCCATTCAAGTTTGATATCCAGTGGGGTAGTCAAATCTTAAAGCTCCAAAATGATCTCCTTTGACTGCATGTCTCACATCCAGGTCACAATGATGCAAGAAGTAGATTCCCATGGTCTTGGGAAGATCCACTCCTCAGATTTTGAAGGGTACAGTGCCCTTTTCCTGGCTGCTTTCACGGGCTGGTATTGCGTGTCTGTGGCTTTTTTAGGTGTACGGTTCAAGCTGTCAATGGATCTACCATTCTGGGATCTGGAGGATGGTGGTCCTCTTCTCACAGGTCCACTAGGCAGTTCCCCAGTGGAGACTCTGTGTGGGAGTTTCAAGCCCACATTTCTCTTCTGCACTGCCCTAACAGAGGTTCTTTATGAGGGTCCTACCCATGCAGCATACCTCAGCCTGGACATCCTGGTGTTTTCATACATCCTCTGAAATCTAGGCAGAGGTTCCCAAACCTCAGTTCTTTACTTTTGTGCACCTGCAGGCCAAACACCATTGTGTTAGCCGCCAAATCTTGAGACTTACACCCTCTGAAGCAATGGCCTGAGTGGATGTTTGATCCTTCTGGGAACCGTGGCTGGGACCCAGAGGACCAAGTCCAAAGACTGCATAAGAAAACCATTTTATCCTAGGCTTCTGGGCCTGTGATAGGAGGAGCTACTGTGAAGACCTCTGACATGGCCTGGAGACATTTTCCCTATTGTCTGGGTGATTAATATTTGGCTTCTCATTACTTATGCAAGTTTCTGCAGCCACCTTGAATTTCTCCTCAGAAAATGGGCTTTGCTTTTTTATCACATCATGTGGCTCCAAATTTTCCTAATTTTAATGTTTTGCTTCCCTTTTAAACATAAGTTCCAATTTCAAACCATATCTTTGTAAATTAATAAAACTGAATTCTTTTAAGAGTACCCAGGTCAGCTCTCAAAAGCTTTATTTTGAAATTTCTTCCACCAGATACCTTAAATTATTTTTCTCAAGTTCAAATTTCCACTGATCTCTAGGGCAAGGGCAAAATGCCACCAGTCTTTTTGCTAAAGTATAGCAAGAATCAACTTTTCTCCAGTTTCCAATAAGTTCCTCATCTCCATCTGAGAGCACTTCAGCCTGGACTTTACTGTCCATGTTACTATCAGCATTTTGGTCAAAGCCATTCAACAAGTCTTTAGGAAGTTTCAAACTTTCCCACATCTTCCTGTCCCAGAAGGGTGATGAAAATATTTGGATGGTTCATAAGAAATGAAATAAATAAAATGAAAATTGATGGGGTTGAAACAAAGGTTTTTACAACACTATCAAAGATTGGGTGGACCAAAGTGAACTCCTGCAGGTCCTCCCACATTAAATGACCCCATACCAGTTTTCTGCATTTGCTCCAGATTGGGGAAACTGAAGAAACATCAAAAGGCAAAGGTTATAATGAGGAAGCTGACATTGCCTGGGGCAGTGCTGAGGTAAATTAAGACAGAGATTAAAAAAAGAGCCCAAGTCCCTTGGCTCAATCCTCTGCTGGGACCCCAAATCCTTTTTCACCAGAAAAGGTAAAACGGTCTAGGGGTAGAAAAGAAAAGTTCTTGGGACCAGAACATAAAATTATACAGGTCGATAGGACTATGAAATTTAAGATGTCTAAACAGCTCTTATGTAAGGTAATTTTAACTCCTTTACCCGAATGTCTTGTGAAAATGGGTATTGTATCTGATTAGGGGGCGTTTCTCCTGTCTAGTACTATGAAACTGAAGTCATGTAAATCTGCCCTTTAAGGACTGTTAATTGGACACACTAAATGGAAACTAGTAAGATCACCTGAGCCTACAGAATGTAGGGTAGAAGCTGAAGGGCTAGTAGGAACCAATTCTCCACTTCATATCCCTTTGTGGAGTGTTTATTAGGGCTTATGGTAAAATAAGTGTGAGCACTTCCTAATGAAAAATACTGGACTAGAGAATTTCCAGTTGAGGAAATTTACTGCCTTGTTATGGAATGTTAACTGAAGCTACCCCTTTGCTAGTAGAAATAATGGTGCCCCAAAGAGTTCTATAATAAAATAAAAATTGTTTACATAGGATCTTGCTACCTGAGGATGCCAAGAGGAGATACTTATGAGCAGAGAGTGCTCTTTTCCCCTGAGTCTAACTCTGTGAGGAGCTGCTAGATTCTACAGTGCCTGATAAACAGCTCTCACATGACAAGAACTGCTTTGTTGTAACCCAGATATTATTTTCTGTTGATAATAACTCTTCCAACCAATTGCCATAAATGGCAATTCTAGGTGAACAAAGGACATGTTGTTTGGAAGGCTGATGCTCTGGTTAGAGAGTCAAGGAAATATTTTTCTTCTAAATTATTTATTCTTTAGAGCAATTGAGTGAAGTATGATTTTATGATGAAATTTATCTTTCTCTCCAAGTTCTCCAAAATTTGGAAACCATGAGTATTCTGGTTTTATGACAATATAGTTATTGGCATAAGTTTAGTAAGAGTCTTTTGTTTTAGGACAGAACAATTGGAGACACTGGTCATTTTACCAAGCCTTTGACTAGAATAACATATTTTCAGGTAAATTTCCAGCAAAGTCAACTTAAAAAGAGCCTATATGATAAGTCAAGTTCTTGCTGCACTTTATGTAAACAATCAGGCCAAATATAACATGCCTAACACTTATTTTTACACACAGACTGGCCTTACTATAATTTTTTCAAAGGAAAAGTTTAACACTTGTTACTAGATTTCAGCCCCAACTTTTATTTTTGAATGCAGATTGAATCATGAATTATTTCTTGGCTATAATAATCCTCTAAAGAATAGCAGATTATACTTTTTCTTCATATTTTTAGTTGAATCCCTAATGGAATAGCTTCCTTTTTTCATTCTGACACACAAATACTCTTTTGATTGACAAACTATTAATGTTATTTATTTCTCCTTGTTTTACTTCCAAGGAAACTGGAATCATGGTATTCTCAAGACTAGAGATGCAAATCTCTCATTTGGGATCCCACTGGGCATGATCTATTTTTCACTGCAAATGCCCTGCTGTTAAGACTATACAGGTACCCTTCCTCTAGGTCTATAGGCTGTTGCAGACGAGGTGGGTGTGTGAGATTGTGAGGGCTAGGTTTAAGGAAGTGAGTTAGTTCAGATCACCCAAATCAAGGATAAATACACAGATGCTTAAACAGCTGGTGAAACAAAAGATTTTGCCTTCTGAATTATTATGTGGCACCTTTTCATCCACCCTAATCATAAAGAATTTTATGATTTTGTAGAACTAAAAGAAAATAATTACTGAGAGGATAAAGATACCTTGTGACAAAGCCTTCTGGGTATAAAACTCCCAGTTATGAGTTGTGCAGATAGATATATATGCATTTTTAAATTTTATTTTCATTTATTTCTTTTTTGAGACTCACTCAAGGTCTCACTCTGTTACCCAGCCTGGAGTGTAGTGGTATCATCATGGCTTACTGCAGCCTTGACCTTCTGGGCTCAGGTGATCCTCATACCTCAGCCTCCCAGGTGGCTGGCACTATAGGCATGTACCACAATGCCTTAATGTATTCTTTTAGAGTCAGGGTTTTGCCATGTTGCCCAGGTTGGTCTCAAACTCCTGGGCTCAAGTCATCAACAAACCTTGGCCTTCCAAAATCCTGGGAATATAGGTGTGAGCCACTGCGCCCAGCCAGTATATATTAATTTTTTTCAGAGCAATGCTTATGTTTTATGTATCTAATTGCTATAAGTCTGTAACTAAAAGCAAGATTATAGTAGCTCAATGCATAGACGTTAAAGATAAGTCTATTTTGTAACCTGGCCTTGGCTTTTTGTTTGCTGGCTTTTTACTTAAAACAATTAAGGGGTAATGAATACTTGTCCATGTCCATTCCTATCTGGCCTAGAACATTTAATTCACTATAAGTCTTTTGACTCTATATCCCTTGGCCATAGGAGGTCCCACTGAGGGACAAGGTAGATCTCAGTCAGGTAGCCATGCCACCCTGACAATGGAATGGGACAAAATAAAAATTTGGTAGACATTGTTGTTGCCTCTGGCAAATCTTAGCTGGAAGGGGAAGAATGTAAAGCAAAAATAAAATTCTAAGGACCTCAATCATCTGAATGGACCCTTTCTCTCAGCCAAAGGCATTCAAAAATTAACCTGAAAAACAAGTGTAGGCCATAATGGAGAGCAGCGTGGGTCAGACACACCTCACTGTACCCTCCTCCCTTTTGGAATTCAGGAAAAACTAGCGGGAACTAACATCAGCACAGACTTTGAGTCTGACAAGAAATATTTACATCTATTCTTTCTGAAGGCTGCTACCTGGAGGCTTCATCTGCATGATAGAATCTTGGTCCCCACAAGCCCTTATTGTAACCTGGATATTATTTTCTATTGATAATAACTCTTCCAACCAATTGCCAATCAGCACATTTAAAAATCTGCCTATGACCAGAAACCCCCCACTTCAAGTTGTCTTGCCCTTCCAGATTGAACCAATGTAAATCTTATGTGCATTGATTGATGCATTATGTCTCCCAAAAATGTATAAATCAAGCTGTACCCTGACCACCTTGCATACATATTGTCAGAACATCCTGAGGCTGTGTTATGGGCATGACCTTAATCTTGGCAAAATAAACTTTCTAAATTGATTGAGAACTGTCTTGGATACAATTTTGAGTTCACAGGCCTCACCCAGCTCAATTTGCTAGTGCCTTGATCTTGGACTTTCCAGTCTTTGAAACTGTGAGAATTAATTTTCTGCTGTTTATTAGCCACTCAGCTTAGGGTATTTTGTTGTAGCAGTCCAGATGGATGAAACACTATATTTAATCTTATTAAATTTCATATTCTTTTCAGCTCTAATTTGTTCAAGATATTTTGATGCTTACTCTGTCATTAATTCAATAAACTTGCATTGGGTGCCTACTATTTGTCAGGCACTTAGTAGGCACCAGAGACACAAGGGTAAATAGCATATGGCTCCTGTCTCTGACTTCTTCACAGAATAATGAGAGAGGAACCTATAGACATCCAAACCCATAAATAAAGTGCACTGTAATAGAGGCTGTAATCAAGTTAGGCACAGAGTAGGGTGGGGAGATAAAGAGTGAATGGTTAAGGCTTACCTGGGGAGCAAAGAGGAAAGGGAGGCTTCACAATAGAAGTCATAAAATACCTAAGTTTTCAAATTTAATTATATATTTACCAGATGAACAAAGGAAAGAAAGGCATTATAACTGGAGGAATATTATATAAAAGCACTGAACTATTAAAAAAGAGAGAGAAAGAGCAAAAAGAGCAATAATGGATGAATTAGAATCTTAGAAATGGAAAGAATGGATTCGAGAGCAGGATTGGAGGTATTTTATTGTATAGGAGAGGGACACTGATCTTTCTAAAGACATAGGAAAATTAGAGAAGGTAGGGATAAAGGTAAGTTTGCAGGTGAAGTTGCTAATATCATTTGCTGGTCATGAAGAAAGAACATGTGGCTGGGTTGGAGACTGAGAAACAGAAAAAGTTGTGAATTCGCTTGAAGGGAATATGTGAAATAGAGAACAAGCTGTGTGATTGGCTCAAGACTGGAGGTGTGAAAGGTGGAAAGTGTGAGAATTTTAAGAATTTGAGTGTGCTAGGTAGATAGTAAGTCAAATGGTATCCCAGGATGCAAGTGTCACCAGAAAGTATCATTAATAGGATGAAGCAAAAATCCCTATGGCATGTGACACAAGACCACTATTCAAGTTGACGTAAATCTATCTATAATTTGTTTATTTTGAAGTAGTAATTAATCTACCTAACTATACTATTACAAGTATGCAATGCTCCTGCTTTAAAATCTCTTACTAAAAGCTATCTTTTTAAATTTAATAAACCTATCAGAACTTTAACTTTTCATATTTTTAGTAAAACCATACTAACTCCTGGTGATTACAGTGGTTCTATCTGTGAACTCATCCCTGATGTTGTTATGAATTACATCAACCTTACTGTTTTCTGGAACTGTACCAATTCATAGAAAGTATGATTAATTAAACATGTGGAAATTTATGGTATACATATTAGGCAGGCAGTAAGAATAAATGGAAGGCCAGGGTCCATGTGAGCTGATTCTCCAATATTCAGGAAAGCTTCCCCAAATAAATTGAGTCTCCTTTTTGTGTGGTCCTCCAGTTACACTGCAGCTGAGAAACCCTGAAAACACTCTGCCCCAGGATTATATCCCCTAGAAACAGCTGGGATTGCTGAGCTCAAGGGTTGCAGAGCATCTACTATAGGAAGAATGAAGTCATAACTCAGATTATTCTTGATATTTCCTTCATTGCTGAGAATGCAGAACGTTTCTGACCAAGAATTACAAGCAAGAACAGAAAAAAGTGGGTCAGCCAAGGTTATCTGTGGACTTGTTGTCCTGCAGAGAGAACTTAAGCATATTTGCTACCAAAATAATGTCTTCGTATAATTCTGCATTCTTTCTTTTCATTACAGTATATGTATGAACTCTTTTGTACTTTAGATAGCATTGTAGTTCTGAAAACTTGTTTAAATCATCAGCTATGTATTACGTAGAATGACTGTTTCTATGTATGCACAAGTATGCTAAGAAAATATTGAGGCTGCAACTGCCTACAAAATTAGTCTCACTTTGAGCTTTCAGAGAGAAATCACAGTATGACAGACAAGAGGAGCAGACTATATTTTAAAGTTTCTTGCAAATTCAAAGGTCACTTAAGTTGGAGACAATCAGTCTTATGATGGAAGACATTTGTCAACAGACCACAAGTATACAATTTAAAAATAATTTTTATATGTTTTCTTACTTATTTTTTCCTAGATGTTTCTATTGGCAATAACGTGTGCATATGTATCCAAAACACTCTCTGGATCTTATATGAATTCCATGCTCACACAAATAGAGAGACAATTCAACATCCCAACATCTCTAGTTGGATTAATTAATGGAAGCTTTGAGATTGGTAATGAATTATTTTTGCATTTCTTGTTTTTGTATTTTGTCTTATCTATGGAGCTACTCTGAATTTTATCCTCCTTATTTGCTGTTATAGGTCATTTAACCTGATTGAGTTATATGTTTTCTAATACTGATTGATTAGCTAAGCTCATAATGTGCTTGGAAATAATTTATTTAAATATTACCTCATAATAGCACCTAAATATTGCCACATACCCCACCATTGTTCTTTTTATTCTAATAGTTTCTTAGTAGTAGCATGAATGGAGGAGTATTTAGAGTACTTGTATTTAAATCTATCATTTCACAACCCTGAGGGACGCTAAGGGCTCCATCTTTGTATTTAGAAGATACAGATAGAACACCTAGAAGGTGTACAAGATATTGTTGGAGACTGAAGAAATTGTCTTACAAATGAAAATGCAAATATTTTTCTGCTATTTGGTTTGGGAGGTTGACAATTCTTTTTCCAAGTACAGAGAAGAAAAAGTTGCTTTCATATCTCTCTGAATTTATTTCAGAAGCAGCCTCTAGGGAAAAATAAAGTCTACTTGTAGACTCTGGTTTTTGTGGATGATTGGGAATATGTGAACACAGAGAGTGAGAATGAAGGAAAGAAAGAGTTCCCCATGAAAAAGTTATATAGAAATACGAGTGTCACTCCCTTCTAGTTTTATAACAGCTTCCACTTTCTTCAAGGTGATAATTGTCTTTAATATACTTAACCCATATTCAAAAAAAATCAGGATTGAGGAGAAGCAAAACTGAAACAGATGATTCTTGATCTTGTCTACCAGTGTTCAACTTCCTTACATCTTACCCTGTATCACCTGTGTGCTGATCCCAGTGAGACAGTTAGAACTAACTTCATGTATAGCCCATGAATAGACTGAGCTCATGATCTAATAGAAGGTAGAGATGCAAATGATAATAACATTAATTGAATGAAGTAAGTTTGGAGGCATAGATATGTATAATGTCTTACAGGAACAAAAGGAACTCAGACTCATTTAGGAAAGGCAGACTCTTGAAGGATAACTAAAAGTTTTCTAGGAGAAGAAATGAGGTTAAGTAAGTGTGAATAAAATTCCAATAGAAGAAGAAGCACCCTAAGAATGGTGCAGTGTAATAGCCTATGTGAGTGTAAGACTGTAGGGCCCCACAGGGTTGTGGGGTGTCCTTTATGCTGTGCTGAGGTGCAGGATCCGAGAAGTAAAGAGACAGGACACTGAAGAACTGGTGAAGAGCATCTGGACTCGGGGGGCCATGCCACCTGTGAGTGGAGATCAGCGAGGGCCCCAAATGCCCAGGAGCATCTGTATTTATTAGATACAAGCAGGGGGCAGGGTCATGAGTGAGGTCATCATCTATAGGCTTAGCAATAGGGCATACATAATCATGTGAGTCACAAGTGAGGGGGCCACCCCATTATGTCACTTGGGCAAAGAGGTGGGCTATGTGCGGTAGGGGGCCATGCCGTGTGCAGTAGTAGGGGGTTGTGTACAGAAAAGGGATCCACCCCCATTAAGTCACCAAGGCAAGGAGGTAGGCTCTGTACAACAGGTGTCATGCGCAACACTTCTTATCTGGGGACTGGAGACTTCAAAGGATTTCTAATAGAAGGATACTTGTAAACCAATGCAGTGGGAGCTGACAGACTTGTGCTCTTCTCTTAAGATATTTATGGGAGGATGATTTGAGCTAGCACAGAAGTGAGAAAAGACTGACAAGGGTGTATAGCCACCATGACTGGTCACACCAGAGGGGTTCTTCTCCCTCAGTTATTTCCAGGATCTCAGGCCTGAGGTCTACTTTCCACAGGAACTGGATGCAAGGTACTACAACTCCTTTATCAGGAGTAGAGGCTGTTGCTCCAAGCCTGCCATACAGCATATGCCCTTTCAGGCAGGGATGCCACCGCCTGGGTCTTTGGTTCTTGTCCTGGTCTGGCTGTTTTCCCATGTACTGCTTCTGTTCTGTGACTTCTCTAGGCATTCTTCCTACTACGAACTACTATATGGTTATATAGATGGATTCTATAAATCGGTACTAAATGTGTCAGCTCTGACTACAATACCTATATGATTATATAGAAAGATTATACAGAACTAAGTATGCTAGATATAACTATTAAGTATGATTATATAAGCTAGAAATATGTAAGCAGTAAGTTATACTTCAGGCACTAATTCTATAAATTAATATATGATTATATATAAAAGATTATATAAAGGAAATAGCTGAGTAATAGCACTATAGACTAAGATATTCTTCAGGCACTAATTGTGCCTGGGGTCTGGACAGTTCTCCTCCCACGATGCCCATGGAGGGTGTTACCCACAGTGAGGAGCAACATTCAGCCTGATAACATTGGCTAGCCAAGATAAAGTTGGAAAGTATTAAGATATGAGCCTGGAGAAATGAGCAAGGGTGGGCAATGGGTTATGAAGAGCTTTGTGTGCCTGCTATGGTATTTATTTTCTAATTCTCTAGATGAGGAAGTGTCTCTGAGGATTGAAAGAGGTTGTTAACTTTTCTGTGTCAAGGACCCTTTTAGCAATCTAACACCATGTGACCCTGGAATAACAATTTCAATTGCATAAAAAAGAACTACATGGGTGCAAAAGAAACCAATTATATTGAAGTAGAATTATCAAGATATTAAAACAAATTTTTATATAGTAATATTTGTACTTTTAATCAACTCATTAAATTAAAAGTATTTACTAATTTAAAAGTAATTATTGTGTCAATATTTTGAATTATTTGCAACAGCCATATTGTCATCTGAACATGTCTTTAACTTCTATTGATGACAATTGGTGACAAAGTCATATGTTCACATTGCAGTTATAGGAGACTGAAGCACTGGGGAACTATCTGGGCTGGAGCTATTGATTAGCAAGTAAGTAGGCATTTGCTAAAACTAGAGAAAAAGTTTATGACGTTATTCAGGGAGAGGACATAGGGTGACAATTACAGTGGACAAAGAATAGATCCTGAGCTGCCCAAGCATTTAAGGCACAAATGGAAGAAAAGGAGTCTACAGCAATGTCAAGAGAAGGAATGGTCAGAGAAGCTAGAGGGGGAACCAGGAGCAAATAGTATTGTGAAAGACAAAGGAGTAGAAATTTGAAAACAAAAACAAAAGCACATGTATCAGCAGTGTGAAAAGCATCAGAAATATCCAGTTAGATAAGGATGAAGAACTATCCCCTGGGTTTCACAATATGGAGATAACTGATGATCTTTGCCAGGGCACTTTTTGTTTTAGCAAATTTAGAAACTAGAAAGCAGTAGAGGTAGGAACAACTTTAGGGGATTAGGGATGGGAAAAAGTGGAATCTATGAATATGGATGAACATTTTGGAAAGTTTGGAGGGAAACTAGAGAAATTAGGCTAAAGTTCAGTTGAGAGAGAGAGGCTTAAAATATATATGAGAGATTTTAATTACTAGAATAAGTTGCTGAAGAAAATGGCAGTACCCTGGTGGTGTGTTTAGTGTTGGGTGATCAGAGGGACACCAAAACCTCTGAAACTGAAGGAAGGTGGTAAGGCCATCAGGTGGAAAACTCAGATGCCTTCATGTTTGATTGCCCCAAATTTCTTGATAAAGCAGAAAATATTAACAATTTCTACCACTAGTGGGTGGTGATAGGTAGCTTGAGAAGAGTGATGAAGATCAGAAATAGTGTTGAGGGACAAAAGAGAGGTAATTTACAAATGCCAATAGACATACCACTTAGCTTACGTTTCCTCAGTCAGTTTCACAGGCAGCATTCTCCATACCTTTGACAAAAACTTACTTCTCTTTTCCCATGCTTTCTCATAATAATTATTTCCTGACAGAGCAAGGCAGTTTAAAAGATAAACTCACTGTTACGTGAAGAAGGAAAGTTCTTCCTTTCTTCTTTCAAAAAATAGATATGGATTTCAAACAATGGCCTCTGTAGACACTACCTTCAACACGGATGGCTTTAGTGATGAGATGTTAGAAACCTAGAGAGGTCAGTGTGGCTAATATAGTTACAGAGGTGGGGCACTCTCCATATAAAATAATGTACAAATGGACATATCTTCTACATACAAGGCAGACTAGAGAAAAATATAGATGGAAAGAAAAGTTTTAAAAGTATACACCACTGAGAAAACCATTAACTCCTTGAGGAAAAACATTTTTGAACTTTTTATAATCTTGAGTCATTGCAGAGGTCTTCCTTATATATAGCGAGAGCAAGGAAGATATTATTTACTGAATTAAAAATTGTATGGTTGGCGAAAACCTTTCTCCTATATTTGGTTTTTTCAACTCTTTACTCCACACTCTTCGAGGATCTGTCCATCAGATGAGCCTTCCCCCATTAGTTTCTTTATTCTAATGCTTCATCTTAAGACAAGAGGATACATTTTTCATTGCCATTTTTATTCCTCAAATCCAGACTCACTTAAGACCCAGTAGAATTTGGGGTCTACTAATTTTTACTTAACTGCATTGTCTGATCTAGGGAAAGAAGTAGAAAAAAAAATAGATCCCCGTCTTGATCATGTTAACCAAAATGAAGGTATTTTTAAATAAGGAGTTACAAAACATGAAGTTATCTAAATTTGACTGTTGCTTCTCTTTCTGGACATAGGAAAACACGAGAGTGTTCTACGGAGCAGGCATTGAGAGAAAGGCCAGAGGTCACATGCAGGCTGACACCTCTGGTACCTCATTTCCAAGTCTAGACAGTCACAAATAGAGCCTTTCACATTTCCCAGAGCCATTCTTTGGTTCCTTTCACTGGCTTCTGTTTTTTTCTTCTCTATAAATGTTGGTGTTCCACAGAGATTTGTTTCTGTATCTGTCTACATTGTAAAAATAAAACCCTTCTTGAGGGCAGGGATTGTGTTTTATTCATTTATTATTAAATGCAATCCTAGCACAAATCCCATTATTTAAGATAGTTATTATGCAGTAAATGCTAGAATGTAAATGGTTGGGTGAGGCTGTTAATTAAGACCTTGTTCATATTTTTAAAAATGATTATTCTCAATATTTTTCTAGGAAATCTTTTGTTGATTATATTTGTGAGTTATTTTGGAACCAAACTGCATAGACCTATAATGATTGGCACTGGATGTGTGGTTATGGGCTTAGGCTGTTTCTTAAAATCACTACCTCATTTCCTCATGAATCGGTAAGTATTCCAGTCTGATCCTTTTGGGTGGTCAAATTTCACTTGCAGGAATTGAAGCTTGCACTTTCCTCTCTAGGAAAGATGTTTTCCAATAGCACAGAGCATTGTAATGAGAAGGGGAAAATGCACATTCTGTTTCCTCTGTCTGTTTTGTGCCCTTGCTGCCTCACTTCCACTTATGTAGTCAGTTTTGTCAATTTACGCAATGGACATTTGAGACATTTTTCTCATGGAGTTGAGTCTGGTGAAAAGATTCTCAGGATCAGCTAAAACGGGATTATTCCCTTCTCAGGACCATGTAAATGCTTCTAATTATAATGAGATTCTGTTTAATTGTAGGTCACCAAGGGACAGACCAGTCAGAAGGTTGATTTTTCTTTTAATTTTTGCCAAAGTAACTATGTACAAAAGTCATAAAAATAGAAATTATGCAAAAAGGCTTATATTAATAAAAAGTTCTCCCTTGCTGCTTATTACCGCTTTCCAGAGGCAAGCACGTATAACTTTTAGCTTTTTCTTCTATTTGCCTCAAATTTCTTTTTTTTTTTTCCTGTTTTTATTATTTGTTTATTTATATTGAGAAGGAGTCTTGCTTTTTCACCCAGGCTGGAGTGCAATGGTATGATCTCGGCTCACTGCAACCCACTTCCCAGGTTCAAGTGATTCTCCTGCCTCAGCCTCCTGAGTAGCTGGGATTATAGGTGCGTGTCACCAAGCCCAGTTAATTTTTGTATTTTTAGTAAAGATGAGGTTTCCCCAAGTTGGCCAGACTGGTCTAGAATTCCTGGGTTCAAGCAATCCACCCACTTTGGCCTCCCAAAGTGCTGGGATTACAGGCATGAGCCACAGTGCCCTGCCTTGCCTCTGTATTTCTAAGTAAATGCTATTCTATTAGTTTTGAGTCCTGGTGTACCCTGCTTTATTGCATCTCACTTTATTGCACTTTGCAGATATTGCATTTTTCACAAATTGAAGTTTTATGGCAACCCTCTGTTGAATGTTAGACTCATTCAATTAGAATCATTTTCCAACAGCATATGCTCACTTTGTGTCTGGGTTACATTTAATAATTCTTGCAATATTTTAAGCTTTGGCATTATTATTGTATCTGTCATGGTGATCTGTGGTTAGTGATCATTGATATTACTAATGCAATTGTTTTGGCATGCCACTAACTTATGCCCATTTCAGATGATGATTTATTTATTTGTATATATATATTTAGAGATAGGGTGTCACCCAAGTTGGAGTGCAGTGGTGTGATCTCACTCATTGTAGCTTCGACATCCACAGGCTCAGAGGATCCTCTCACCTCAGTCTCCCAAGTGACTGAAACTACAGGCACTTGCCATCATGCCTGGATAATGTTTTTTTTTTTTTTTTTTTTTTTTTGTAAAGACAGGGTTTTGCCATGTTGCCCTGGATCGTCTCAAACTCCTGGGTTCAAGCAATCCTCCTGCCTCAGACTCTCAAAATATTGAGACTACAGGCATGAGCCACCGTGGTGGTCTTAAGATGGTGAGCATAATCAATAAATGTTGCATGCATTCTGGCTGCTCCACTGACCGGCCATTGCCCCACTTCTCGCCCTCTCCTTGGGCCCCCTTATTCCTTTAGTACAAAAATATTGAAATTAGGCCAATTGTTATAATAGTTCTCTCTTGGTCTCCAGGTTTTCAAGTGAAAGAAAGAGTTATACATGTGTCACTTTAAATCAAAAGCTAGAAATGATTAAGCTCAGGAGGAGGGCAAGTTGAAATCCAAGATAGGCCCAAAAGCAAAGCCACTTGCACCAAACAGTTAGCCAAGCTGTGAATACAAAGAAAAAGTCTTTTGAAGAAAATTAAAAGTGCTATTTCAAGAAAGACACAAACGATTAGTAGGTGAAACAGTCTTATTGCTGAGTTGGAAAAAGTTTGAGTAGTCTGAATAGAAGACAACATTCCCTTAAGCCAGAAGAGCAAGACTCTCTCTTCTATTCTATAAAAGTTAAGAGAGATTAGGAAGTTGCAGAAGAAAATTTTAAGTCAACAGAGTTAGGTTCATGAGGTTTAAGGAAAGAAGCTGTCTTCATAACATAAAAGTAGAAGGTGAAGCAAAGCTACAGCAAGTTATCCAGAAGATCTAGCTAGGATAATTGTTGAGGGTGGCTACACTAAATAAGATTTTCAATGTGGATGAAACAGCCTTCATATTTTTTGCTGGAGTGCAGTGGCATGATCTTAGCTCACTGCAACCTTTGCCTCCTGGTTTCAAGCGATTCTGCTACGTCAGGCTCCAAAGTAGCTGGGATTACAGGTGCCTGCCACTACATCCAGGTAATTTTTGTATTTTTAGTAAAGACAGGATTGCACCATGTTGGTCAGGCTTGTATCAAACTCCTGACCTCAGGTGATCCACTTGCCTCGGCCTCCCAAAGTGGCAACAACCTTCTTTTGAAAGAAGATGCCATCTAGGACTTTCAGAGCTAGGGAGGAGAAGTCTTTTCAAAATATTACTGCTAATTGACAATACAGCTAGTTACCCAAGAGCTCTGATGGAGATGTACATGGAGATGAATGTTATTTTCATGCCTGCTAAAACAACATCCATTCTGCAGCCCATAAATCAGGAGTAATTTTGACCTTCAAGTCTTACTATTTAAAACACACACTTTGTAAGAATATTGCTGCCATAAATAGTGATTCCTCTGATGGATCTAAATAACATAAATTGAAACCTTCCTCGAAAGAATTCATTATTCTATATTCCACTAGGAGCATGGGAGGAGGGCAAAACCTCAACATTAACAGGAGTTTTGAAAAGTTGACTCAAATCCTCTTGGATCACCCTGAGGGGTTCAAGACTTTAGTGGAGGAAGTCACAGACTTTAGTGGAGGAAGTCACTGCAGATGTGCTGGAAAGAGCAAGAGAACTAGAATTTAAGATGGAACCTGAAGATGTGACTTAATTGCTGCAATCTCATGATAAAACTTGAATAAATGAAGATTTTCTGTTTATGGACAAGCAAATAATGTGGTTTTCTGTGATGGAATCTGCTACTGATGAAGATACTGTGAACACTGTTGAAAGGACAGCTAATGATTTAGAACATGACACAAAGTTAGGTGATAAAGCAGCAATAGGGCTTGTAAGGATTGACTCCAGTTTTGGAAGAAGTTCTACTGTGGGTAAAATGCTATCAAACAGTGTTGTGTGCTACAGAAAAAGCTGTTGTGAAAGGAAGAGTCACTTGACACAGGAAATTTTATCATTGTCTTATTTTAAGAAATTGCCACATCGCTCACAACCTTCAGCAGCCACTACACTGATCAGCCAGCAGATATCACCATGGAGGCTAAAGCCTCTACCAGCAAAAAGGTTATGACTTTCTGAAGGCTCAGATGATTGTTAGCATCTTTTAGCAATAAAGCCTTTTAAATTAATGTGTGTACATTGTGTTTTAGACATAATGCTATTGCACACTTAGTAGGCTACAATATAGTGCAAACATAACTTTTATATGCATTAGAAAATTTAAAAATTCATGTGACTTTATTGTGATATTCACTTTATTGTGGCAGTGTGGAACCAAACGTGCAATGTCTCTGAGGTATGCCTATGCACTAGTGTTAGCAATATGTATTGAATTCCTACCATACAATCATTTTTACTACCTATGTTTATATAATTATGTAAATTTTTACCACTGAACTATGAGCTTATTTTTCTTTTCTTATATAACTTTTCATTTTTCCTAGATTTTAATAATTACCTAATTATTTGTATTGTTCACTAATTCATTACCAAATTCTCCACTGGCAGGGCAAGTGTCCTCTCAATATTCTGATCCATATCACAGTGCATGATTTTTGCCTTGGAGATTCCTCATACATCACTTTCAATTCTCAATCTGCAATCTGAACTTGGAATTCTCTAGGCCTGCTACATTGCTGTTTTCTTGGAATTTTCCCTCATTATTACCCTTGAGAATTTGCTTTTTACCTGTTTCATACATTCAGTTATTCATTTTCTGAATGGTATGTCTCCTGCCTTCTTCTTCACTCTTCACTTGTTTTTGTGAAGAAAATAATCTGACAGCTTTCCAAGAAAGTATATAAGGGAATATAAAATGTAAGACTTCGTACATCTGAAAATATTTCTATTTTACTCCCACATTGACTGTTACTTTGTCTGGGATAAAGTTCTAGATTGAAAATATTTTCCCCAGGGATTTTGAAGATGTTTTCTTAATGTTTTCTGGCTCTATCTAACATTTGTATTAAGTGTTATTATTCAGAATCCTATACCATTCTAATCTCTGTGGTCAGTTTTCTTTCAGTGAAAACTATTGAAATTTTCTTTTAAGCTCCAAGTCCAATGTTTATACTAATTGTATAAATCTTGGTATAAATCTGTCTCCTTCATTGTGCCAGGAGCCTTCAACGTGGACATTTGGAAAAGTTACTTTTATTATTTCTTTGCTTATATTGCCCCTATGCCTTCTCTCATACAGCTGTTTTCTCTTTCCAGACCTTCTATTACTTGAATATTGGACATCCCATGTTAACCTTATGTTTTTCTGATCTTTTATCCTTAATTTTTTGTTCTCTTTTCTCCTTGTTACTTTCTGGGGGATTTAACTTTATCTTCCATGCCTTTGAATGGCTTTCTAGCTTATGCTACCACATTTTTAATTTTCAAGGGCTCTTGTTCTTTGAATGACTTTTTTTTAAGGAACATCTTATTATTCTTTCAAGAATACATTATCTCTTTCCATCTAAATTCTGTTCATCTTTCTTTTTGGTCTCTGGTTCCTCCAAGTGTACTTTTTAAAAAATTTGTTTGTAGCTGTCTTTATTGTTATAGGCTTCTCTCATATAACTGGTGGTCCTTTGTTATCTGTTTACACTTCAAAGGGAGGAATAACAATAACAAGAAGCTAATTAGAAGTTCTGTATACATGTGTAGGACTTGGTTAATGGAGGACTTCTTTCTTGACTCATTGCATAGGAACTGGCTGTTTTATAGACGTCTCAGAATTGCACATAACCTGTTTTCCTAGGCAGGGATTCTATTCCTTTGGAAGTAGAAGCTTAGCTACCAGCCAAATGCAAGTGGGAATCTCACTGTTTAATATGTAGATTTTTAAAAAAATCTAATACTTCCAATTTTTTTTGTATTGCCTTTCTATGCTCAGTGTGCCTTTCCAGACTCTGGAGTCAATGGACATTTTCAGCTGGAGTGGCAGGGGATGTCTCTGGGAGTTGAATGTGTCTTAAACACACTTTAAACCAAAATGTTTGCACTATTCTGTGTTTTGGACCATACTTACTTTTGAATTTATAAGTATCTTGCCTGAACGTTCCCGGGCTTTGTGGCATTGCTTCCTTGCAGGCACTTACGCACCTCTCATATCTTCTGTTTCAGTGACCACTCAGTCACCTGCTTTTCCATTTTCAAAATCTTGTTGAGCTCGCTTTTACTGTCAAATTCTCCATTCTTTCTATCCTTATGGAATTATGCCTTTTCCTATTCTGTTTGAAAATCTGTTTACCGTCATTTTCTGGTGCTTTGGGAATGAATGGACTTTGAGTTATTAGATTTTTAGTGGGTAAATTAACAAAACGTATTTTCTCTTTTAAAGTATTTTTGAAGGGATCAGAGTTCCTAAGCAAAGAGCCTTTCTTTTTCTTTTATTTCTTATCCTATCCAAAATAATGTCAAGTAATATTCAGCTACTACTTACATTTCTTTTTCCCACCTGCCAAAGGTGTTATTTCCCTGAAGTTGTCATGTCTCATGGGATTACGAGTATGGAGACAGATCCTTTGTCTGTAGTTCACAGCCAAACTCTTTGGGCATCACTGAGCAATTGTTCCAAGAGGAAGGTGTTTTGAGCCTTTTTATTATATCCTATAGCACAGAAATTAAGACTATCAGTGGCATAACACTAGCTTTTGTGAAACTCAGAAGGGGAAGCTTTCTTCTGGTTAGCTTATCTAAGAGAAACACAGAAAGCAATCAAGCATAATTTCTAACAGACTTTACTGAACATACTTTTTCTCCCCCCATTCTTGCAGCACATAATTTACTTACTGAGGAAAAGCATATGGGTCTTGTGGTAATTAGCATAAATTAAATGGTCACAGTTTATTATTCCATTTGTTCTTATGAGAAGAGAAAAAATCATTATGTGTCGTGGTGATTAAGATTCTCTAATGCCTTTCATTATGATGGGCAAATATTTCATTTGTCTTAGGGTTTTATGAAATACATGGAAGAATTATTGTAGGCTGTCTCAGAAAGTGGAAGTTTTGCTTCTTCTGAGCAAACTTTAGAAAATGCAAAACTGAAGACTTGTTTTGTTGCATTATTCCCTTCAAAGCTTTTATCTTCTTAATTATGCATTGTTAAATTTCTCATTTTTTTCAAGTGTGTGTTCCTTTTCCCATAATAATTACTTCCAGGAAATGATAACCTAAAAATCAAAGAAGGTTGATATTTGATAATCTAAAGGTAAATCATCCACAGGCAAATCATTGAAAGCTAAGTATAAAAAAATTTTACACTTACGGTAAGTGACAAGTTTTTTGATGATATTAACTTACGATAACTTGGGTGGCAAAGATGAAAAGATATTTTTACTGGATTTGAATGTTGTGGTGTACAGGAAACAGAAGGTAATAATCTGTACATTGCCCACATTGTTCTCTTTACCTCCTTAACATAAACATGATTTCCCTGTGTTTATACAGATATGAATATGAATCTACAGTTTCAGTTTCAGGCAACTTGTCCTCAGGCAGTTTCTTGTGTATGGAAAATGGAACCCAGATTTTAAGATCAACACAAGATCCATCAGGTTGTCTACTTCATTGTGTTGATTTCTGTCCTGTGAACTTACAACTGAACACTTTCTGCTTTAAAGCTCTAAATGAGTTATTGGGTTGAGTTGAGTTAGGTAAATAAACAAAGATATGTCCTCTCTCCAGGAACTTCCAAAGTGGTCACAATGGGGAATAAGATAGCTAATAATGAATAATGTAATTTTTCTTATATTTGAATGTATTTATTAAGAATTCCTTGTTTATTTATTAACATGGTTATTACATGGCCCATGCCTCTAATATCAGCACTTTGGGAGACCAAGGCAGGCGGATCACCAGAAGTCAGGAGTTTGAGACCAGCTTGGCCAACATGGTGAAACCCTATCTCTACTAAAGATACAAAAATTAGCCAGGTGTGGTGGCGGGTGCCTGTAATCCCAGCTACTCAGGAGGCTGAGGCAGGAGAATCACTTGAAACCAGGAAGCGGAGGTTGCAGTGAGCCGAGATTGCTGCACTCTAAACTGGGCAACAGAGTGAGACTCTGTCTCAAAAAAAAAAAAAAAAAAAAAAAAAAAAAAAAAAAGGAGAGAGTCTAAGACATCTACATCTATTCAAGGACCGCTGTTCAGTTTATCCCACAGAGGAAAATGTTTTAGAAGGATGGATTTATGCTGATGATTTGATGTATATGATTAGGTAAATAGGAACCTATGATAGAAAAAAGTTCAAGAGATTTGTGTTCTATCACTGATCTTTTATAGCAGGGAAAACAGGCAAATAGGCTACAGTTCTGAATTACTCTATTCCCTTTCTATTGCCTTAGGAACTTGTCTTTCTGCTCCCTTCTTTTCTCTGCTTGAGTTGGTGCTTGAAAATTCTACACAATAGTAGTGCTTCTTTCAGCTTCCCGTAGCCCTAGGCACCAACATACTGGCTTCTGCCCCTTCTGTCCCTTCTGCTAAGGGACCCGTATAATCTTCTGGTTATAATTGGTCTGGAGATGACTCTAATGACTCAATCCAGAACTTTTCCTCTTTTTATGGGGACATTTTTCTTCTGGATTCATGTTGGTGGAAGTTGCGGTAATCCACAAGGGTGGGAATTTAACGATCACCATTGAATCAGGAAACCAAAATTGTTTCAAAAAGTTGAAAAATATCTGTCTCAGAAGAAGCCAAAGAACCCCCATGGGGGAAACAAAGGAAAACAGTGACATTAACAGTGGCCTGTGTTCTCTTCCTGAGCTAGCTATTGCCAAAGACTGACCCAGATGCTTCATTGTTGATACAGGAAAACCTTCCCATTCTGACACATCTCCCGGAAAGTGCATTGATGCTTTCGATTTTGCCCTAGAATAGGCCTAGAGTTAGCCTGTGTTCTCTAGACACAAATCACTTTGCACATCACACAAAAAATCTGAATACCCAGAAATAGAGACTATTATTTTCTGACTTGAAATGATGGAGAGATAGCCCTCACAAAAAAATTCCTGGACCCAGCCATTGTCAGGACCCCACAGGTCTCACCTGGCCAGTTTATAAAGTGTGAGAGTACATTGTTCTTCACTTTTCTGAAAACGGGACTCCACAGAGCTTCCTCACAGCTTACCAACTATTTTGGCTTAGAACATAAATGGCAAAGAGATTGATAGAATTCTTCAGAGATCTCCCTATGATCCTCACTTTCTATTCCCTTTGGTTGCGTCTTTGTTATTCTACTAAGCAGCTGCACCTCCAAGGATTGGGGTGGATTTCTGTACTGAAAGTTATTTGGTGGTTACAACATACAACATGCTCTGTAGAGAACCTATGATGATTACCCAGTTAAAGATTTTTAGTTTCTATAAAATAATAGAGTTGTAGAGAATTCACACTTTAGAGAGACTCTTGTTTAAATCTTATATAGTATCAATTCTAGAGAAAAATATTGTGTTTTTGTCTCCCCAAAGTCGAATAGGAAGGGGAAAGCACTTGTGGCAGCTGAATAGGTCCAGGAGTTTCTGAGGAACTGAATCTCTTCAGAGAATAAAAACCTTGATTTTAGTGTTTGCCAATTTCTGTGGTGTAACACTGCTATGAAACTACTAATGAGGTGTTACTGAACACTGAGTTGGGAGGAGGTGTGTATATTCATCTCTCCCAACTTAGTAGGGACTGGCTCAGCATATGACTTACACTTGTCCACACCCAAGTCCTCTGTCAGAAAATGAACTAGGAATGCCCCAAGAAGTCATTGCTGGAGTAGTAATATAAATCACTGACCAGGTGCCATGGTCACATAACTGTGAAATGCCTATAGAAAACATGGAATTACTATTATTGACACTTTATTATCAAAACACTAATATCATGTCTTTTTTTTTTTAATGCAGAGTGTACAAAGGAAGTTAAATCATTAATGTGGGTGTATGTCCTGGTAGGAAATATTGTACGTGGAATGGGCGAAACTCCCATCATGCCTTTGGGTATTTCCTATATAGAAGATTTTGCCAAATCTGAAAATTCCCCTTTATATATTGGTAAGTTTGAAAATCTACCTTACTTCTTTTCAGGGCAGTAAGTTCCTTGAGGGTAGAAATTAGTCATATTTCTGTAGTGATATCCACAATGGTGAGTAGAGTGTCTTGGCACAGTTGGCCTTCCATAAAAGTTTGCTGAATGGAGGTATGATATGCTAAATGACAATGAGCCATTTAAAAAATAAATCTGCTTTCTGCTATTGGAAATACCACGAATCTAGTGCCCTTGGAGGTGACCCCTTCATTTGCTTGGCACCACACTATATTCAATCCTTTAAGAGATTTATCAATGTTTTCTCTAAAATGTTCCATACATTCATAACCTTTCTCACTATTTTCACTACCTCTGTTTTTGTTCAGGTTCTCATACTTTATAGTTTCTCTGTATTGATTATTTTCTCTTCAGTGTTTTCTTCTTTCAGTTTAAAAAATACTTGCAATATAATATTTCTCAAGCATTGTTTTATTCATGTATTCTCTACTATATTTATGACATCTATAGGCTGCTTATTTATTAAATCTGATCTCTCCACTTATTACTCATGGCTCTGCATGACATTCACTTACTTAGTTTCTATATAGTTTCTCTTCATCATGATCTCTCCATATAGACAGGCTTCATCATATTTTTCACAAACATGTTTTCATCTTTTTGGTTACGTTTCTTGAAATTGCCTTTTTAAAATCCACGTAGGTCACCTGGCACAATAGCCAACTTAAGCCCCACCTTCTTGTGCTGTCTTTCAATCTCTGAAATATTCTTAATTTATTATGCATGACTTGCTTATATTTTTTGTTATTTTATCAATAGTTGGTCATAAACCTGTAACATTTAGTATAAGAACATTTTGCTATTAATGTATGGCGGCATATCTTTTAAAAACTAGAAAATCAAAGAGGGTGAGAAAAGACAGAAATGATGTATACATAATGAAGATGGGTGAAAATATTGAGAAATCATTAACCAAAGTGACTTTTGAAACTTTTTGACAACTCAATAATTTTGCAATAATCTTTTCCAGTGATTTTCTATTGAGTCCTTTCAAATACCTTCACACACTTACATTAAAAGAATGCAAACACTTTCCTACAAGAAATTAACAAACACCTTGCTATGATGTCTATTTCTTTATTCGACAAATACTAGGGTGTATTATATATAAATGTAGCTGTGATGATCTCTATACCTATTAAAATGAACATGATATGGTTCATATAAGGTTAGTAAATGAAGAACTACATAATTATTAGTACTATATATATAGTGTGTGTGTATACATGTATATATATATAATGCGGGTACATGTGTGTATGCATAACCAAATAGCTATAAATCAAATAGCTCTACATCAAGAAAACAGTTCCATGTAAGGCTCTGGAGTTTAAAAGAGAACATAAAAGCTAGATTAAAAGTTTGAGAATCGGCCAGGCATGGTGGCTCACGCTGTAATCCCAGCACTTTGGGGGGCTGCTGGGATTTTTGGATCACCTGAGGTCAGGAGTTCAAAACAAGCCTTACGAATATGATGAAACCCCAGATCTACTAAAAATACAAAAAATAGCAGGGTGTAGTGGCACGAGCCTGTAATCCCATCTACTAGGGAGGCTGAGACAGGAGAATCGCCTGAACCTGGGAGGCAGAAGTTACAGTGAGCCGAGAGATTGCACCATTGCACTCCCGCCTGGGCAACAAGAGCAAAACTCTGTGTCAAAAAAAAAAAAAAAGTTTGCGAATCATCTATAGAGAGGTAATAAATGAAATCAAGAGTGAGAAATGAGGTTGTTGTGGAAGACCATGTACATACTGAGAAATATTAAGATAAAATACTGTTCTACTTAGTAAATAGACTAGGAGAAAGGAAAATCAAAAAAGGAATAGTCATGAGAACACAATGAAACAATGCATGTATAGTTTAATGAAAGTCTTAGGAAGAAATGTGGCTGGCCACTGTGGCTCGGGCCTGTAATCCCAGCACTTTGGGAGGCTGAGGCTAGTGGATTGCAAGGTCAGGAGCTCGAACCCAGGCTGTTTGACACGGTGAAACCTCGTTTCTACTAAAAATACAAAAATTAGCCAGGCGTGGTGGTGCGTGTCTGTAATCCCAGTTACTTGGGAGGTTGAGGCAGGAGAATCACTTGAACCCGGGAGGCCAAGGTTGCAGTGAGCCAAGATTGTGCCTCTGCACTCTAGCCTGGGCAACAGAGCAAGAGTCCATCTCAAAAAAAAAATGTGAAAAGAGGAGTTGGCCAGTAATATCAAGTAACCTAGAAAGCTAGGATGATGAAGACCAAAAGAGGACACTAGACTAGTGACAAAGTGTTCACTGGTGCTACCTGAGAGTATTTGAAAGAGAATATAAAAGGATTTGAGTAAAGTGAGTGAGAGGTAAGGAAGTAGAGGCAGAGAATGTAGTGAAAGGAGAGAAAGTGGGGTGGATTTGAGATTTTGTAGAATCGTTGGCTACAGGGAAATTGAACAAGCACAAGAGAGGGAGTGTTTGGTAGAGCAAGACCTTAGAGAAGATATAAGGCGTTGGAACCAAAAAGTCAGGTGTGCATAGGGTGGGTTCTCCACAGAACCATGGAGAAGGCAGAGACAATAGGCAAAACCACATTTTGAAGTGAACAGGAAGAAAATCAAAGAAGTTCGTGTCTGGAATTTCAGAGATCATGAAGGGTTCAGCATAGGCTCTGAATTGTGGGCAGATGATGAGACGGCTGATGATGTAATTTTAATGAATAAGAATTTAAACAAAGACACATAGGACTGATGGACATGGAAAATAAAAATGTGGAAGAAAAGGAAGGAGAATATGATAAAATCAAAGAGTTGTATCATATAATAATAATGAGGACATAGCCAGAAGGAATTTTCAAGTTGCAGATCTGAGAATGAAACTTTTCTGAGGAATGTGCCATAAGAAATTTATTATAACATGATATTGCTTTAGAATTCCTCCCAAAACGAGGCTGTGGGATGAATTAACAGGACCTCGGTTATATCACGACCTAGTCAACGGCATGATCCCAGCTGGGACTGCCTGTGCTGCTACAGCAAATCTTTACCCATGATGCAGCATGAAAGAGAATTTGAAGGCTGGGGAAAGTGGCCTTAAATTATGAGGTTATTTTTCAACATTTATAGAAAAAGGCATTACTTATATGTACATCAACCTTAACTTTTGTATAAATTGTATATCGAGTCGAAAGTATCTAAGGCAAAAATATTCACTCTTCAGGTTTTTCATGGACCTAGAACTTTTTATGTGGGCATATAACTGTACTATAACCTTATATTTTTATTTATTTTTAGGGTTTGTAGAAACAGGAGCTATTATTGGTCCTTTGATTGGACTTTTGCTGGCATCATTCTGTGCAAATGTTTATGTTGACACTGGATCTGTGAACACAGGTAATTCAATAAAATCTATTTTTACAGTGTCTAGAGTATATGAAGCATCTCAGATATGTTATGATACATAATCATGACCTAACTTAGCCCTCGGTTTGATAAATGATCGCCACTTTACAAGTGAGCAAACTGTAGTGGAGGAGTTTAAATAACTTTTCAAATATTCCAAATCAGAAAGCAGTAAAGCAAGATATAAAATGCTAATCTGACACAGAATCCCATCTACTGCACTTCAACTATGTTTCTTGGTTTTAAAATATTTAAGCATGTAGGTTTGAATTTATTTCAATTAAGCAATCATTTGTTGATGACAAAATATAACCTGTAATTGTTTAGTTAATATCTGCTTTTAAATCCCTTACATGATAGATAACCAGCCTAATTTATTACTAGATAATAATATAATACCACATATTATTAGAAAAAATTTATCAGTGTCTGAACTATAAGCAAATTTTGTACTTGGTTAGGACCTGATTATTATAATTTAAAAAATTTTCTATAGTCCATATGGAAAATACTGATTAAGCTAACAAAAGTGTGTATATTTTTTTACAGATGATCTGACCATAGCTCCTACTGATACTCGTTGGGTTGGTGCATGGTGGTTTGGCTTTCTGATTTGTGCAGGAGTTAATGTGCTCACTGCCATTCCTTTTTTCTTTTTGCCCAAAACACTTCCAAAGGAAGGACAGGAGGATAATGCTGACATCATTAAAAATGAAAATGAAGAGAAAAAAAGAGAAGAGGTCAAGAAGGAAAAAAATGGAATCACTAAAGGCAAATACACATATTTTAAATACTATGAAATTGGCCTTTTATTTCATATAGATATGTCTGTATTTTAGTCTAACATTATGATATGCTATGCTGTGTTGAGACAATTTGTCATCAACAGTCACCAGTCAATAATACCTAACTAGTCTGATTCTTCCTGTGCTACTACTTGAAAAGAAATAGTATAATTTGAAAGCTGAATTATTTCCGATCAGCATTTATGTAAACGTCTTGGCACTGTCTCTCTCATATGTATATATATATGGTCCCATTTGCTCTAAAAAAACCCATGTTACAAAGATCGTAGGTTGAATTGAAACAAAATGAACAAGTAAACTTAAATTAAGAACAAAAGTAGGAAAAAATATACTCTAATCCTAATGGATAGCATAGTTTTGTAACTAACATGTTAGTTTAATTATGAGCTTCCTAGAAATTAAGGCAGAAAAAACAAACAACAACAACAACAACAACAAAAAAAACAAATAACAACAACAGAAAACCATGATAGGTGACCCAACTCTCTCTACTTGGTAGTGGGAAGAATAATAATTTACAAAAAGAAGCAGTTTCTCAGGAAGAAATTGTAAAAAAAAAAATTTAAAAATGATCGTATGATGTGTGATACAGGTAATATTGAGCAACGCAGTGATTTTCCAGGAAATGCGGGGGTATATTTCATGTAACTTTTTTTTTTTTTTTGGTACAGAACCTCAATAAAAGCTCAAAGCATAATTTACAGAAGGTTTTTCTGTGGGAAACTAAACTAAGATAGTCTAAGTATTTAGTACTCAAGAGCACTGATTCTTAAACTTGGTGGCACATTGGAATCACCTAGAAAATTCAAAAAACAACTGATGGCTGAAAGTTCTGTAGTATTCCCAGAAGGTCTGATTTAAATAGTGTGGATATGTGGTGTGGGTATTGGAACATAAAAATGTTTATTTGGTGGATGGGGAGGGGCTCGGTTTTCCGTAAAATGGGGATAATGATAGTACTTGTTATAGAATTGTTGTGTGAAGGTAAAAAACATTCTAGCACACATTATGATTAATACTGATACTAACGTTAGTACTTTTATTGTTGCCATTGCTGTTTCTATCATCACCCATAAATTACAATGTTATTTTGCATAGAATTTTTCTTAACAATTATAAATTCTCTTAAATCATAATTGAGCATAATTTAATACATCTTGGGTCATTAGGAGCCAACTCAGAATCTTGCAAATTCTCAGGATCATTCTGATGAGATTAAAAACTCTTCCCTAAAGGATAGTTATGGACTGATAAACCTCTTGCAATCTGCAAAATCAGTTCTGTTTTCAAAATTACAAAAGAGCTTAGCTTGTTGTAAGAAATAGAAAACAAAGTTGTGTTACTGAGATTCATCTATTAGGATAGATTCATCTATTAGGATAGGGGTGTCAACAAACGTGTGTCTTAAAAATCTTCAGAGTTTGGACAACATTTCGCTCTCCTATCAGGTCCCCTATTCACAAATACAAATTCTACAGTTATAATTTATGTATTTGCATTAATCTGTGCTTCTTCCTCTTCCAGATTATTTATTTATTGAAATTTTGTTCCAGAATGAATTGTGAGCAGTTTATTAAACAAACCAGGATAGTATAAAATAAGAAAGTCAAGACAGAGAACATGTAGACAGGAAAAGTAAAAGGAAATTAAAGTGAGAACTTGAGCCTACATGGCAGCTGTGTGACCAAGAACATTTACAAGAGGCAGGCCACACGTTTGGCTCTGTGGATTTTTCAAACAGGAATAATTTTTGGTTAAATCATTTACATAGTCCTTAGAATGTACCAAATGAATCAGCATCTCTGAGGGTGGAACTGGATGTTGGTATTTTAAAAAATGTCTCCAGGTAGGTCCTTTTGTGAATCATTGGCAGAACTACTGAAACTGTTGTTCTGAAGAAGCAAAAAATTTCCAGATACTTGAGAACATTTATATTTCAATAATTCCCACATATATCTTCATTTCAAATGTTCAAGGCGTGATAACATAAATATTTATGTGAAGCCTCTTTATCAAATTGATTTCCCTCCAGATTTTACAGAACAGAACAAGCACCTTTCATTCTAATGAATGGTAGAAAAGAGAATATATTAATAGAAGAACAAAAGATTAGAAATAAAATGCTGTGGACACAGACAATATTTTGGTCACCTTGTAGTTTTGCTAATTGATCTTTAAGAGTCAATAGTGACTTACTGAGGGAAAAACTATTGTGTTCTGATCCCTACCCAGTCAGCTGCAACACTGACCTCCAGAAGTCACCAAAACTTTTCTATGATTTCAGCTTTCAAGGAGAAAAAAGAAGTAACGAACACATACACATTACAAATAGTAAAAAGCATAATTTGTTGAGGAGGTGGATGTTTCAGGAAAAGCCAATCAAAATGCAAAGCCAAGTTCATTTGACACAGTTGTCATTCTTTCATTTCAGATTTTTTACCATTCATGAAAAGTCTTTCCTGCAATCCAATTTACATGCTTTTCATACTTATAAGTGTGATACAGTTTAATGCATTTGTTAACATGATCTCCTTCATGCCTAAATACCTGGAACAGCAGTATGGAAAATCATCTTCGGATGCGATCTTTCTAATGGGTATGTTTGTTTTTCTCTGCATTAGTAGTACACTTTTTTTTTTTTTTTTGAGATGGACTTTTGCTCTTATTGCCCAGGCTGGCGTGCAATGGCATGATCTCAGCTTACCACAACCTCCGCCTCCTGGGTTCAACTGATTCTCCTGCCTTAGCCTCCCGAGTAGCTGGGATTACAGGCATGTGCCACCACGCCCAGCTAATTTTGTATCCTTAGCAGAGACAGGGTTTCTCCACGTTGGTCAGGCTGGTTTCAAACACCCTACCTCAGGTGATCTGCCTGCCTTGGCCTCCCAAAGTTCTGGGATTACAGGCGTGAGCCACTGCGCTTGGCTGAGTAACACTTTTTTTACCCATGAAGTAGTGAACAGTGCGATGGTGGGTGTAGCAAATTCCTAAGTTGACGTCTTTTAGAATATCTTTTGTTTCTGCTGCATTTCTTCCTTGTACTCTCCAAAAAAAAAAAATCAAGAAAGGATAGAGAAGGGAAGAGGTCAGAAGTATCTTGACTTTCTTCTCTTCTGCTCTCTGAAGTTCAGAATGTAAATTCATAATATTTATGAAAACCTTGGGGAGTGCAAAAATTAGATATTTTCAGATAGTCAATCTATTAATTTAAAAAAGAAGACAGAGTTAGCTCATTAGGATTCTGCATTTTATTACCAAATTTTACTCTTTTGGTTCCAATTCCAAGATTCTATATTCCTCCTAATTTAATCTTTTGGTCCCTCTAGTGGTTTTAGGTGTCTCTGCAGTCATACACATTCGGCTTTTCATGAAATCACATTAACCTTAGTGGTTTTACCCTAACTTGGGTTTTTCTTGGGATCTTTTCACTGTTTTGAAAAGTCAATAGCCCAGGCTACTTGTATCCACACTACCTAAAGTGCTTGTGAAAGCTTCAAATACCTGGGGTTCCCCCTCAAACACACTGAATTAGACTCCCTGGTCTGGGGCTCTGGAACGGATTTTTAACAAGCTCTCTCAGTAATATGATCCAGGGAGCCAGATGTTCACATTGTATGGATGGAACCTAGAATTATCTTCTCGTTTTTCTACTTTTTTTTTTTTTTAGTCTTCTTGGGGAGGTTTGATAGAGGAAGAGTGCTGGCCGGTAGCAGCAAGAAATGAAATGTAAATACACCTGACAGCAACAGGCTCAACAAAGTGACTTTCTAAAGTATCTTGAACTGGGTGTGGTGGCTCATGCCTATAATCCCAGCACTTTGGGATGCTGAAGAGTGAGGATCATTTGAGACAAGGAGTTCAAGATCAGCTGGGACAACATAGCAAGATATCATCTCTACATTTTTTTAAAAAAATTAGCCAGCTGTGGTGTTGTGAGCCCGTAGTCCCAGCTACTTGGAAGGCTGAGATGGGAGCATCCCTTAAGCCCAGGAGCTGAGGCTGCAAGCTATGATCATGTCACTGCACTCCAGCTTGGGCAATAGAGTCAAATTCTGCCTCTAAAAAAAGAGAAGTAAAAGCACCTTGAGAGGAGTCTAATTCTTAACCAAAGCGGGGATAAGTAACTAAAAAATTATACATATATACACATACATATATATATATATATGTGTATATATATATATATTCTCATCACACAGGATGGAGGGTAATAAATGAAATTACTGGTCAACATTGACTTGCCACTCCTACCTGGATCCTAAGAAGAGAGATTTTTTTTTTTGTCATGATCTCTGCCTAAAAGAAATTTGCAAGCTACTGCAATGAGTTAAATGAATGAAATATGATAACAACAGTCTCCCAAAATATACTTCCCCATCATGGGGCATTTCAAAATCTCCCTGTGGGTAATGTGTAATTAAGTGGGGATAAAATTAAATCGTTCTTCTTCACTATGAGTTGGACCTAAATAGTATCTTATGTAAGGTGTATTACATAAAAGTGATAACGTATTTGTTCCTTTGGTAAGTCATCTTGTAAATAATATTATATTTGCATTTATAGGTGTTTATAACTTACCTCCAATATGTGTTGGATATATAGTTGGTGGTTTAATTATGAAGAAGTTCAAGATTACTGTCAAACAAGCTGCCCACATAGGATGTTGGTTATCCTTACTTGATTATCTTCTCTATTTTTTATCTTTTCTCATGACTTGTGAAAATTCTTCAGTTGTTGGAATAAATACCTCTTATGAAGGGTATGTTGTTTTCTAATGAATGTAAGAATATTTCAACAAACAGTTAATATTATATTTTTTACAATGGCAATGCATGATCACATCATTTGCTTATTGGAGTTAACAGTAGTCATCTTTGGTCTTCTTCATCTGCCAATCAAAAGCCAATCTATCCAAGCTCTAGGCTTAGTAAAGAGTTGGGGACATATCACAGGGTGAGTGAATTTATAATTGTATGTACATGTGGCTGTATGTGTATGACTGTCTTTGTGATATCAGAGTAGACATTATCCTATCAAAGAAACTACCTAGAGTTTTAGGTTGTATTAAAATATGTTATCTATATAACTTATATTCTCATAACTGAGTAAAATTAAGAGCTGACTACACAGTCAAAATAACCTTTATATGTTTTCACAATAGGCTTCAGTTTGGTATAACTGAATCCTAATACGTGATAAATTAATTAATATATACAGTCATATATTTCATTTGTATTGCTATGTCTAAAATATCGAATAGTTTCATATTTTGTATTCTGAATGTTTTCTGTGTTTTATTGAAAGGTTTCCCATAGTGATGTACATTCAAATAATTCACTTCTAGGGCATATTTTGATAATCAAGCCATCAGTTAAAATGAAATAAAGGACATCCTAAAATATTTTTTCAAAATTATTAAGGTTTATTAGGTTGAAATAATTTCAAATGTAAAATCATAACATAATTTTATATATGCTATTTGATTTGAGACTCATAAACTTCATTTAAGATAAGCATTGTTATCTCTACTTTACAAATGAAATTAAGATTCAAAAAGATTTAATGATAAAAGGAGTTCATTTCAAATCTCTTCAACCACATCAGTATAAAAATGGATTTTAAAATTGGAATAAATTTTAAAGATTTTTTCCATCTCCAATGATGCTAATTCACAGACAGAATGTGTAGAAAGTCACACTGTGATCTAGTCTGAATTCAGTTTCTAAACTACCATGCAAATGCTCTTTCAATCATATTATAACCACTGGTCACTCTTGATATTAGTAGAATGTGTTTCTTTAATTCAAATATCTATGTTTCTTGAGCTAAATGTATTATCTACATTATAAATGGAATTTGCAGATTTTATTTTCTCATGTTAGTCCTGTCTTGTTATTTGCTACCTAATGTATCAATCACAGAGGCTATGCGGTCATCAAAGCAGGTCTCTTTAATACCAGAGCTACAGTACACAGGCCACATATTGATGACTAGAAGATTTCTTTTTCTATTCATGGGAGGAGAGGAAAACTACTTGGGGATTGAGATGAAAAGAAGAAAAAAATGATTGAATCATCTTTTAGTATCCATGACATTATTTTAAAACATTTCAGAATTCAGCAAGATTTATATGTGGAAAATAACATTTTTGCTAATTGCAATGCGGATTGCAACTGTCCAACTAAAATATGGGATCCTGTGTGTGGAAACAATGGCTTGTCTTATCTGTCGGCTTGTCTTGCTGGTTGTGAGACATCCCTTGGAGCGGGAATAAACATGGTAAGACATCCAATTTAACGGAACTTTTTTGAGTTGTATTGGTACTTCCCAACTATGAACTAGGCCTGCATTTAATAAAAGTAAAATTAATATTTCCTTAAAACCAAATTAATTTTTTTGTTTGTGGAAAAATAACTCTGTAATAGTCACTTGATTACCTTTTATTCCCAGATCTTATGTAAAACCTTCATAGCATCTGAACAATGATCTGAAATTTCCAAGCAGTTCATAATATTTCTCAAATAACTTGGGTTATAAATACTCTGGGCTAAAGCATTTTTATAATTGAGATAAAGTTGGCAGTTTTGATTTCAATTATCCAGGCAATTGCCTTGCTATATATATATATTTTTTTTTCTTGTGTATTTGTATGGATGTGCTTTCTGTGTTTTTCACACTCTTACAGTTATTTAAAAATTTAGAATTAAGAATGTTCTCTTGCCTCTAAGATATCACAATATAACCACAATATTAATAATCATATAATGTTGGTTAGTGACTAAGTAATAAATTTTAATTTTTATTAAGACCTGGAAACATAAAAAAAATTAACTCTGTTTTTGAAGTAAACTATTTCTTTTGAAGCAAAGCTTTGTTTATTTATAAGCATCTAAATATTTCAATTGAGCACTCTGGAACAGATTTTGTCTAATGCAGTGCTGTGTCAAAACAGTGTTTTAAAAAAGTGTGTATTTAGGGTAGCTTATCAGTTATTACAAATTTACAATATATATTTAGAAAAATATACCATTTTCTGAAATCACCCTTCCACGTTTTGTTACATGCTGTAATCTTGAGAGACATCACAATGGAGATGTAGTAAAGGGAACAAGCAGTCTCCATCTTGATCCAGCTGGCTGTGTAGAAAATGTTTAAAATTTGTGTTCAAGATTTTTCTTGCTTAGGTAATATAATATATTATTTTTTGACAGGTGTTCCAAAATTGCAGCTGTATTCAAACATCAGGAAATTCATCTGCAGTTCTTGGGCTGTGTGACAAAGGACCTGACTGTTACATGATGCTCCAGTACTTCCTAATCTTGTCAGCAACAAGCAGTTTCATTTATTCTTTGGCTGCCATACCTGGATACATGGTTCTCTTGAGGTATAATAATTATTTTCTTTATTTAGATTTTTTTGGCAGGTCATTTAGTAAGGTAGCTTGTTCTAAGAAAGTCACTCGGGACTCATAGTAACTAAGAACTCAGTGCTCTAATGTGCCATTTATTAAGGGTTTTGTATTAAAGATTGTTGAATTTCACAAAATTTTAAAGTTAGCAATGCACATGTTCATCTGCTGGTGTTTCACACCCTATTCCTCCCTATTTTTCTTCCTTATTTCTTAGAGTTAAATTAGTGGACCTCTCATTTTGTGACAAAAGAGGCACATTTTTATCTTAGGGTAGGACACATAAAATGGCCATTTTGATAGGTAAAGAATGGGTGCTTGGCAGCCATTTCCTAGGGTTCAACCTATAGGATAGCAGTGCAAAGCTGTCTCTCACCAAGGTCACTTGATCTTTCTGAGCTCAATTTTTTTTAATAATAATGAGCATAATAATAAAAAATGCTCTTACAAGGCTACTGTCAGACATCAATGCTGAAGGACTTTCTAAAACTAGGAAATTTCAGAGCCAGTTTTCAAATTTAGGTATATTAAATAAATCTTCTTTCAACTACACCACACTTCACACCTAGTAAACAATCCTAAACATAGTTTGGATTTTTTTCTCTTCGTCTTTTGGAACTCAAAAGTAGACTTGAGTTAATCACAATGCTCAACTCGTAACATTGTCATAGGCCAGACCAAGGATTCTCTCTTATTTTACTTTATTTATTTATTTATTTATATTCAACCCCCTACTCCCAGTCCCCATAGGTGCTCACTTATGCTTACTTAAATGTGACAAAAAAGTCATTAAATATGCATTTTATTTGTAAAAAATTAAAGTTTTTTGGTGTATGTGTTTTTATATTCACACCAACAGCAAGTGTGCTACTAAGTCTTGTTTTGATCATAAGGTAGATGCAGAGATAAATTTGTCAGTCCTACTAGTATTTAGAGTAATTTTCATATCATCACTTCATGAAAGTCGGAATTTTCTAACTTTGTGATGCTGACTAATCCAATGTGTGTAAAATGCTAATGACAGCTCATTGATGTGTTAATATGCGATTTCCTGATATACTGAGCTTAAACATCTCTTCAAACAACTTTTTACCTATTTAGACTTCTGATTCATGATGCTCATTCAATTTATTTTGCCAATTTTACCCATTATATTTCCTACCTCCTATGTTTTTCTTGATGATTTTGATGATTACTACGTAAATTACAGATATTAATGCAATATTGTTTATATGATACAATTATCTTCAGTTACTTGTCTGCTTTCTTTTAACTTTTACAATGCCATTTACGGAATGAAATCTTAAATTTTGTTGTACTAAAATCTAATGATTTTCTTGTCTTAGTGTTTGTGTATTTGGAAGAGAAATTACATTTTAAAATTGCTTCCACATTTCTAACTTATAAAAATATTCCCTTAAATTTTATTCCCTCCTAGATTTCCAGCTTTACCTTTTGCACATAGTTTTTTAGGCCATCTCAAATCTATTTTTATGTGTGGTTTAAGGGACATAGATATCCAGCGTTATTTTTCTCCAAATAATAAAGTTGTTTTCCAGAATCGTAGCTTATATAATAGATCGCTTTTCCTTTAATTTGTGGTGCCACCATCTCAAGTTTTTCATCCTTATTCTGTTCCACAGATTTATTTGCCTGTTTTCATACCAGTGTTACCTTGATTTAATTACTTTGGCCTTGCAAATGTTAATCTTTCATATGGAACTTTTTCTCAGCCACCTGTCACCTTTACTTTTCCTTTATTCTTTTTTTCTCAAACTAATTTAGCTGTCTGTGGATCTTTATACCTTCATAAGAATTTCAGTTGAGTTTGTGTAGATTCCATAGATTACTTGAAGAAAATCTGACATCAAACATTTTTGAACTTGCAATATCCTCGCATTACCTTAAATATTCCTTTGTATCCTTAAATAAAGTTCTTAAAAATTTTTCATAAAGGTGATGTGCCATTAGATTGCTTCTTAAGAACTACACATAAATATATAACTTACATATGCACATATGTATACATATACATGTATATACATGCACACACACATATATACATACAGCCACACAGATACATGCATACATGCTTACACATAAACACATAGTGAAAAAAACAAATGGTTTCTCTGTTCATACAGAACACTTCTGACAGCCAGATGTGTGGATTATTTTTCTACACTGACCGATTCTGCAACACCAGCTGGGTGTTCTACAGTTTCATTCAATTCTCGCACTATCTACATAGACTTTGCATCAGATTGCACAAGTTAAAGGGCTCAGTCCTGCAAGACTGCCCCCACTTTAGATGTCAATCACAAGTCCAGATGTCCAGACACCCTGGGCTTCTTTTTTTGTTTGTTTGTTTGTTTTTTACCCTGGGCTTCTGACTGACAAGCTATGCATTAGGGTTGACTCCTCCACATAATTTTCTAGAATGGCTCATAGAACTCAGGGAAGAAACACTTTACTTATATTTACTGGTTTATTATGAAGGTTATTATAAAAGACACAAATGGAAACCAGGATGGAGTTGGGGTGTGCCACTCTCCTGGCATGTGGGTATGTTTACCAACTCAGAAGCTCATCAAATCTCCCTGTTCAAGAGCTTTTAGGAAGCTCGATCTTTAGCACAAACATCCCACTCCATCCTCCTGGAGGTCTGAGTGTGGGGCTGAGAATTCCAATCTTCTAATAACTTGGGTTTTCCTGGTGACCAGGCCCAAACTCAATCTAGGGCCCCACCCTATTGTCTCATTAGTATAGACTTTGGTGTGATCAAAACAATTTCCTTAAGAAAAATCTTAATCTCCTTAAGTTAAAATATCACTCAGGATGTTCCAAGGGAATTCTAAGAACCCCAAGGATCTGTGCCAGGAGCTTGGGACAAAGACCAAATATATTTCTTATGATAACACACACACACACACACACACACACAGAATGGTACCATTACCATCACAAACATACAATATACATATATATGCATACACATGTAAATATTTGTGATTGCAACTATATTAGATATGAATATGTATATTTGCGATTTTAAATTGATTTGTATTTGTATTGACTGTAAATATGTTTAAATTTATATTTGTATTGCTTATAAATAATTTGCGATTATTAATGTGATTGTACATGGTATTTTATATATATATGTATAAATGTGTATCATTTCCTCACATACAAATGTAAATTTTATATTTAGATTGTAATTATCTAACATAATTAAAATTATGCATAAAATAAAAGTAAAAATCAGATTTAAAATAATTATATAATCATATATAAATATACATTCTTCTTTAATTTTTAATTTTATGGGTACACAGTACATGCATTTATTTACGGGTTACATTAGATAGTCTAATACAGGCATACAGTGTATAATAACTACATTAGTGTAGATGGGGTATCCATTCCCACAAGCGTTTATCATTTGTTTACAAGAAATTCAAGTACACTCTTTTAGTTATTTAAAAATGTACAATTAAATTATTTTCCACTATAGTCACTCTGATACACTATCAAATAGTAGGTCTAATTCTAATTCATTCTTTCCATTTTCTGGTGCCCATTAACTATTTCTACTTACGTACCACACTGAGGTTACCCTTTCCAGCCTCTGGTAACAATCCTTTTGCTCTCTATCTCCATGACTTCAATTGTTTTCTTTTCTTTTCTTTTCTTTTTTTTTTTTTTTTTTTTTTTTTTTTTTTCTGAGCTGGAGTCTCACTCTGTTGTCTAGGCTGGAGTGCAGTGGCACAATCTCAGCTCACTGCAACCTCTGCCTCCTTGGCTCAAGTAATCCTCCTGCCTCAGCCTCCCAAGTAGCTGGGACTACAGGTGTGCACCACAGCACCTGCTAAATTTTGTATTTTTAGTAGAAATGGGGTTTCGTTATTTTGGCCTGGTTGGTCTTGAACTTCTGATCTCAGGAGATCCACTCACCTCGACCTTCCAAAGTGCTGGGATTACAGATGTGAGCCACCATGCCCAGCCTGTTTTCATTTTTAGCTCCCACAAAATATATGAGGACATGCAGTTTGTCTTTCTGTGCTTGGCTTATTTTACTTAACATAATGACCTCCAGTTTCATTCATGTTGCTGCAAATGAAAGGGTCTCATTCTTTTTTATGGCTGAATATTACTCCATCATGTATATGTACCACATTTTCTTTATCCATTCATCTACTGCTGAGCACTTAGGTTGCTTCCAAATCTTGGCTATTGTGAATAGTGCTGCAATCAACACGGGAGTGCAGATAGCTCTTTGACACTCTGACTTCCTTTCTTTTGGGTATATATTAATACCTACAGGTGGGATTGCTGGATCATATGGTAGCTCTATTTTGAGTTTTTTGAGGAACCTCCAAACTGTTTTCCATAGTGGCTGTGCTAATTTACATTCCCACCCACAGTGTAGGAGGGCTCCCTTGACTCCACATCCTCACCAGTAATTGTTATTGCCTGTCTTTTTTATAAAAGTCATGTTAACTGGGGTGAGAAGGTATCTCATTGTTGCTTTGATTTGTAGTCCTCTGATGATCAATGATGCTGAGCACTTTTTAATATAACTGCCATGTATATTTCTTCTTTTGAGAAATGTCTCAAATTTTGCTCATTTGCTAATTAAATTATTAGATTTTTTTCTGTAGAGTTGTTTGAGCTCCTTATATATTCTGGTTATTAATCTCTTGTCAGATGGGTAGTTTGCAAATAATTTCTCTCATTCTGTGAGTTGTCTTTTCATCTTGTTGATTGTTTCCTTTGCTGTGCAGAAGCTTTTTAACTTGATGTGATCCTGTGTATCCATTTTTGTTGTTGTTGTTAGTTATCTGTGCTTGCGGAGCATTACTCAGGGAATCTTTGTTCAGTTCAATGTCCTGGAGATTTTCCTGAATGTTTTCTTGTAGTAGTTTCATAGTTTGAGGTCTTAGATTTAAGTCTTTAATCATTTTGATTTGATTTTTGAATATGGAAAGAAATATGGGTCTAGTTTCACTCTTCTGCTTATGAATATTCCATTTTCCCAGCACCATTTATTGAAGAGACTATCTTTTCCCCAATGTTCATTCTTGGCATCTTTGTCAAAAATGAGTTCATTGTAGATGTATGGATTTTTTTTTCTGAGTTCTCTGTTCTGTGCCATTAATCTATGTGTCTGTTTTTATGCCAGTACAGTGCTATTTTGGTTACTATACTTCTGTGATATAAGCTGAAGTCAGGTAATGTGATTCCTCGAGTTTTGTTCTTTTTGCTTTGGATAGCTTTGGCTATCCTGGGTCTTTTGTGGTTCCATATTAAGTTTACCTTTTCTATTTCTGTGGGGAATGTTGTTGGTATTTTGATAGAAATTGCATCAAATCTGTAGATTGCAGATTGCTTTGGGTAATTTTAGCAATATTATTTCTTTCAATTTATGAGCTTAGAATATATTTTCATTTATTTGTATCTTCTTCAATTTCTTGAACCAATGTTTTTCAGTTTTTACTGTAGAGATCTTTGACTTCTTTAAGCTAATTTCTAGTTGTTTTATTTCACTTGTACCTATTGGAAATGGAATTACTTTCTTAATTTCTTTTTCAAATTGTTTGCTCTTGGCATATGCAAACACTACTCATTCTTTCTCATGATTTTGTATCCTGCAACTTTACTGAATATGTTTATCATTTTGAATAGCTTTTTGGTGGAGTCTTTAGGCTTTTTCAAATAGAAGATTATATCATCTATGAACAATGATAATTTGACTTCTTCATTTCCAATTTGGATACTCTATTTATATTTCTTGTCTGATTGCTCTAGCTGAGATTTCTGGTAGTATCTTTAATAACAGTGATTAAAGTGGGCATCCTTGTCATGTTCCAGATCACAGAAGGACTTTCAGTTTTTCCCCACTCAGTATGATACTTACTATAAGTCTGTTATATATGGCTTTATTATGTTGACGCATGTTCCTTTTATACCCAGTTTTATGGGAGTTTTTACCATAAAGAGATACTACATTTTGTAAAGTGGTTTTTTTTTTTCACATCAGTTTAAATGATCGTATGGTTTTAGTCCTTTGTTCTGTTGGTTTGATGTATCATATTGATTGATTTGCGTATGTCGAACTATTCAAAATCCCACTTGGTCATGATGAATGACCTTCTTAATGTACTGTTGAATTTGATTTGTTAGCATTTTGTTGAGGATTTTTGCATCAATATTCATCTGTATTAATAGCCTTTAGTTTTCTTTCTTTCCTTTTCTTTCTTGCTTTCCTTTTTTTTTTTTTTNTTTTTTTTGATGTGTCTTTTTCTGGTTATAGCACCTGGATAATACTGGCCTCATAGAGTGAATTTCTCTCCTCTTCTGTTTTTCAGAATAGTTTGAATTAATGGGCATGATTTTCTCTTTCAACGTTTGGTAGAATTCGGCAGTGAAGCCATTAGGTCTTTTCTTTGCCGGAGATATTTATTACAGCTTCAATCTCATTACTTGTTATTGATCCGTTCAGATTTTGAATTTCCTCATAGTTCAATCTTGGTACATTGCATGTGTCTAGGATTTCATCCATTTCTTCTAGATTTTTCAATTTATTGGCATATAGTTGTTCACAATAGCCTTTAGTTTAACATAGTTTAACAATTATGTCCTAAAATCCGTTGGATTTCTGTGGTATCAGTTGTAATGTCTCATTTTCATCTATAATTTTATTTATTTGAGTATTCTCTCTTCTTTTTCTAGTTATTTTGGTTAAAGGGTCATCAATTTTGTTTTCCTTTTCAGGAAACCATTTTTTTTTTGTTTTGTTGATCTTTTGTATTGTTTTTTCATTTCAATTTCATTTATTTCTATTCTGATCTTTATCATTTATTTTCTTCTACTAATTTTGTGTTTGGTTTGCTCTTGCTTTTCTAATTCTTTAATATGCATAATTGAGTTGTTTATTTGAAGTTTTTCTTCTTTTTTGATGTAGGCATTTATAGTTATAAACTTGCTTCTTAGTACTGCTTTTACTGTATCACATGAGTTTTGGTATGTTACGTTTTAATTATCATTTGTTTTAAGAAATTTCTCAATTTCCTTCTTAATTTTTTCATTGACCTACTGGCCATTCAGGAGCATATTGGTTAATTTCCATGTGTTTGTATAATTTTCAAAATTCCTGTTGTTATTGATTTGTAGTTTTATTTCATTGTGATCAGAGAAGATACTTGATATTATTTCACTTTTTTTGAATGTTTTAAGACTTGTTTTGTGAGCTAACATATGGTCTATTCCTGAGAATGATCCACGCGTTGAGGAAAGGAATGTGTGCCCAGTAACCATTGGATAAAATGTTCTGTAAATATGTATTAGGTTCGTTTGATCTATAATTTGAATTGAATCCAATGTTGCTTTGTTGATTTTTTTTTTTTTTTGGTCTGGGAGATTTGTGTAATGCTAAAAGTGAAGTGCTGAATTCTTCAGTTATTACTGTATTAGGAGCTATCTCTCTCTTTAGGTATAATAATATTTGCTTTAGATATCTGGGTGCTTCAATATTGAGTAAATACATATTTATAAGTTTTATATCTTCTTGTTTAATTAATCCTTTGTCCTTATATAATTATCTTCTTTGTCTTTTCTTATAGTTTTTGTCTTAAAATCTATTTTGTCTGATGTAAGTATAGCTACCCCTGCTCATTTTGGTTTCTGTTGGCATGGAATATCTTTTTCATTCCTTTATTTTCTGTGTCTCTGTCTTTATGAGTGACATGTGTTTCTTGTAGACAACAGATAATTGGATCTTGTTTTTTTTTTTTAAATCCATTCAGCTACTTTATGTCATTTTATTAGTTTAGTCTATTTACATTAAATATTCTTATTCATAAAAAAAACGACTTACTCCTGCCATTTTGTTATTTGTTTTCTGGTTTTCTCTTCCTTCTTTTTAAATTCCTATTTTCCTTTCAGTGAAGGTGATTATCTGTAGTGATATGCTTTAATTTCTTGCTTTTTAATTTTTTGTGTATTCATTGTATGTGTTTTTGATTTGAGGTTGCCATGAGGCTTGCAAATACTATCTAATAACCCATTATTTTTAGGTGATAATAATTTAACACTGCTTGCATACAGAAACTAAGAAGCAAAAAGAAAACTAAAAAAAAAAAACCTTTACATTTAAACTCTGTCCCCCTGATTTTTAAGATTTTGTTATTTCTATTTGTATTTTATTGTACTGCGTATGTCTTGAAAAGTTATTATTATATTTGATTAGTTCATCTTTTAGTCTTTCTAGTTAAGAGTATACAACACAGTTACAGTGTTACAATATTTAGCATTTTCCTGCTTCCTTACTATTACCTGTAACCTTTGTACGTTCAGATGAATTCTCATTGCTCAGCAACACCCTTTTCTTTCTGATTGAAGCACTTCCTTTAGCATTTCTTATAGGATGGGCTGGTGTTGATGAAATCCCTCAGCTTTTGCTTGTTTGGGAAAATCTTTATTTCTTCTTTATGTTTGGAGGATATTTTCACCAGATATGAAGGTAAAAGCTTTTTCTTTCAGCACTTTAAATATGCCATGCCACTCTCTCCTGGTCTGTTAAGTTTTCCACTGAAAAGTCTCCAGTTGTATTGAAGCTCCATTTTATGTTACTCATTTCTTTTCTCTTGCTGCTTTTAGAATTATTACTTTATACATGACCTTGGTGGGTTTATTGAATGCCTTGAGGTAATCTTCTTTGGGTTAAATCTGCTTGGTGTTCTATAACCTTCTTGCACTTGGATATTGATCCATTTCTCCAGGTTTGGGGAGCTCTCTGCTATTATCCCTTTGAATAATCTTTCTACTCCTACCTCTTTCTCTACCTTTTCTTCAAGGCAAATAACTCTTAGATTTGCCCTTTAGAGACTATTTTGTAGACTTGTAGGTACACTTCACTCCTTTTTACTCTGTTTTTCTTTTACATCCCTTACCATATATTTTCAAATAGCCTATCTTCAAGCTCACTAAATCTTTCTTCTGCTTGATAACTTCTGCCATTAAGGGATTCTGAGGCATTCTTTAGTATGTCACTGCATTTTTTAACCGTAGAATATCTGCTTATTTTTATTTATGTCAACCTCCTTGTAAAATTCATCTGATAGTGTTCTGAATGTTTTCTCTGTATTATCTTGAATTTCTTTGAGTTTCCTCAAAATAGCCATTTTGAACTCTCCATCTGAAAGGTCACATGTTTCTGTTTCCCCAGAATTGGTCCCTGCTGCCTTGTTTAGTTCCTTTGGTGAGGTCATGTTTTCCTGTATGTTCTTTATGCTTGTCACTATTTGCTGATGTCTGAACATTGAAGAGTTAGGCATTTATTGTAATCTTCATAGTCTGGGTTTGTTTGTGCCCCTCCTTCTTAAGCAGGTTTTCCAGGTATTCAAACGGACTTGGGACCCCAAGCCCAATAATGCTGTGGTTCATATAGACTCATAGAGTTACCATTTTGAAGGTCTTGGATAAAGCCAAAAGAATTCTCTGGATTACTAGGCAGAGATTCTTGTTCTTTTGCCATAATTTCTCCCAAACAAATGGAGCCTCTCTGTGCTGAGCTGCCTGGAACTGGGGGTAGGGTGATGCAAGCACCCCTGTGGTCACCACCACTGGGACTGTGCTGGGTTAGAGTGGAATCCAGCACAGCACTAGTCTCACCCAAGGCCCACCTCTACCTGGCTACCACCTATGTTTGCTCAAGGCCCTACATTACAATCAGCCAGTGGTGATCCAGCCATGTTTTTGTCCTTCCTTTCAGAGCTGTGAGTTTTACCAGTCCCCAGGAAGGTCCAGAGATGCCAACCAGGAGCCTGCGATGGGTGAAAAAAAAAAAACCACATAAATCTGCCTTGTGTTCTATTCTACTGTGGCTGAGCTGATGCTCAGACTACAAGAAACACCTTTTTGCTCTTCCTTTCCCTTTCCAAAGACAGAGGAGCCTCACCCCATGGACACCACCACCACAGGCCCATAGAGAGTACTGTCAGGCTACCACTGATGTTTACTTAAGGCACGAGAGTTCTTCAGCCAGCCTGTGTGAATGCCGCCAGGCCTAGGACTCACCCTTCAGTGCAGTTGGCTCTCCTCTGGCCCAGAAGGGCAGGTACAGAAATGCCATCCAAGACCCAAAGCCCAGAATCTGGGACTGTAAAAATGTGCTTGGTGCTCTACCCCAAGGGTCCCTACTTATTGGGCCAAAGACTATTACTAGACCCTGGCCTGGTAGAAATCTGGCTTCACAGCAGGAGGGAGCAGTGAGCATTACCCACGAGCTCTGCCTCCTATCAGATCAGCTGTAGCATTAGATTCTCATCCAAGTGTGAACCCTATTGTGAACTGCACATGTGAGGGATCTAGGTTGCAAACTCCTTATGAGAATCTAATGCCTGATGATCTGAGGTGAAAGAGTTTCATTCAAAATCATCGCCGACTCCTGCCTGGTAAGTGGAAAAATCGTGTTCCACAAAACCAGTCCCTCATGCGAAAGGTTTGGGGACTGCTGCTCTACCCCACTGTGGCTGAGCTGTTATCTAAGATGCACAACAAAATTCCCTTTGCTCCCTGTGCCTGTGCTTTTCTCAAACAGAAAGTCTCTCCCCACAGCCACCACAGCTGTGAATGTACTGAGTCTTATCTAAAGCCAGCACACCTGAGTCTCACCCAGGGCCCATGACATGCTACCTGAGTATAGCTGTTGGTTATTCAGGCCCCAAAGGCTCGTTAGCCAGCAGGTGATGTATCCTGCCAGTACCGAGTCCTTCTCTTCAAGACATTAGGTTCCCTTCTGGTCCAGGGTATGCGTAGAAATGCCACCCAGGAGCTAGGGCCTGGAATGGGCACCTCCTGACCCTTACCAGTGCCCTATCCTACTGTGGGCGAGCTGGTATCACAGATGCAGACAAAGTCTTCTTTACCCGTTCCTCTCCTCTCCTCAAGTGAAAGGAAGGGTTCTCTTTTGGAGCCACAAGCTGTGCTGCCTGCGGTTGTGTGAAGGGTGGCATGAGCACTTCCTTAGCTGCCCTGGCTGGTGTCTCAGTTGGTGATGTGACCCCAAGTCCACTGGCTCTGAGCCCAGCTCAGCACTAGGACTTGTCTGGGAGTTGTAGTCCTTGCAGCCTAGACTGCCTTTCAAATTTATTTATGGAGAACACGTTTGCCCATGCTGGCGAGGCTTGCTGGAGCTCAAGTTCTAACTGTGGGGCCGCGTGATTACTTTCTGGCTATGATTAGTCTAAATGCTCTCATGGGCAAGAATCAGCTGAGTTTAGCTTAGTTTTGCTTTTCGTTGTGGTAGGGCAGCACGGGGTTCAATGCAGTCTCTGAATCACTGCATTCGCCCTCTCCCAAGTGCACAGACTCTCTCTCCATGCCATGTGGTTACTGCTGGAGAATGGGAGGGCTGGCGCTGGTGATTCAAGACTGTTTTTCCCACTCTCTTTAGTGCCTCATTCTGTGATGTGAAGTTAAAACCAGGTATTGTGAGTGCTTACGTGATTTTTCGTTCTCACATCTGTGTTTTTTGTGTTTGTGTATAGATAGTTGTTAAATTTGGTGTTCCTTCAGGAGGGTTGATTGGTGGAACCTTCTATTCAGCCTTCTTGCTCCATCCCTCCCTTATAAATTCTTACACTATTTTGGACAGATAGGTGTGTGTGTGTGTGTGTGTGTGTGTGTGTGTGTGTGTGTGTGTGTGTATCCCTATCTCTACCCTTATCATCTCTACACATAAGTATAGACAGGCATATATGTATACCTGTGGTACCATTTTCTCTTATGTTTTCTAGTTGGTTATTGCTGTTTAGAGGAATGCTCCTGTCTTTTAAAATTTACCTTTTATCCAGCTCCTTTCTTATTTGTTCCAATAATTTGTTGATTTTGTTAGGTTTTCTATGTAGGTTTTTCAGTGTGCAAATATGACAAGTTTTGTCTTTTCACTTCCAAATCTTACACATCTTAGACTTCTAAAATTTCCTTTTAGCATAAATTATAACCTCCAAGTAATTTTTAAACTATGGTTGTGATAGTGAGTATTCTTGTTCTTTTTTAATCTTAATAAGAACTGTATAAAATTTATTTATTAAGTATTATTCTTAGTGCGGATTTTTAGTGTATAGTTGTCATCTAGTTTCTGTGTTATTACAAATAAAGTATTTTTTTAAAGATGGAATCTAGCTTTGTCACTCAGGCTGGAGTACAGTGGCACACTCTGCTCACTGCATCCTCCGCCTCCCAGGTTCAAGCGATTCTCCTACCTCAGCCTCCCAGGTAGCTAGGATTACAGGCGCCCACCACTGCATGCTGACCAGGCTGATCTCGAACTCCTGACCTCAGGTGATCCATCCGCTTTGGCTTCCCAAAGTGCTGGGATTACAGGCGTGAGCCACCGTGCTCGGCCACTAAACCAGGTATTAATTAATAAGAAAAGGTGATGGATAAAGTGCTACTGACCAGAAATGGGCTTCTGTGTAGGCTACCAGCTAGATAATAAAGCCCTGCATAACCAATAAGTGAGCATGAAAGTAAAATTTTGAATGTTTATTATGTGTGACTAGCTTACAACCGGCCCATTTGAGACACTATGGTAATTTTAAACCTTTATTTTTCTTTTAGTTACAAACTTATTTACTTTTCAGGTGTATCAAGTCTGAAGAGAAGTCCCTCGGTGTGGGATTGCATACATTTTGCACAAGAGTATTTGGTAAAAACAGTTTTTGTTTTGTTTTGTTTTTGCAATGTTCTATCAGACCAATATTAAATACTAAGTAAATGAGATAATTATTTCAGAAAAACAGTCTAGCAAATGTCCCTTCTGTTTGCAAAAAGCATGTTATAAATATGAGAATGAAGTACACACAGAGAGAATTTCTTTTACTTGAAAAGGCCCTATCTGACCTTAATTACACTATTTTTCTGTTTGAAGATTTGAAAATAAAATGAAAGAAAATGCTCTGCCAAAATAAAATGTACATATAATTGGCCCAAAACATTTAAGAAAACATATGAAGCTCAGAATCTTTAATTCAATGTTTTACTCTACTAATGATTATGTTGCATTTTAACCATAGCATAACTTATCTTTTAGTAATTTGGAAATTTTACAGTAAAAGTAACTCATTAGACCATTAGATTTATGTTTTATTAAACTTTGCAGTGCAAATAAAGAAAATTGAAATATTTCCAAGTAAATCAAGTAGCTTAATTCCTGTTGATAGATTTTTCTTTCTCTGTTAATTGTAGCTGGCATTCCTGCACCTATATATTTTGGTGTTTTAATGGACTCCACATGTTTACATTGGGGAACTTTGAAATGTGGTGAGTCAGGGGCATGCAGAATATATGATTCTGTCACCTTCAGGTAAAGATAATAATTTGTTTAAAATTGTTTTATAAGCATAGGCTGTGCATAATGCAGACCCAAGCATATCTAACTTTTTCTTTGTCAAGTGAAAAGAACACTTTTATATTTATTTCCAGAAGAGATACTGATGTTGTATCTCCATTCCGTATTTGCATACTAGAATTCTGTTTTCTCATTATTTCTAACGTGCTTGGTCAATATAAGCACACATGTTTTCCCTAACCGTGGCTTTCAAAAGTTGTTTGTTAATTTCTGAACAATCAACACAATATTGAAGGTAATGGTTGTACGCCGATACCTATCCAAATTATATTACTCTCTAAAGCCTCTTTGTTTTATCCTGCATGATTTTACGGGTCTGAAGCCTCACTTCCTCTCACCACCAGTCCCTGGTCTCCAAAATCATATTTTTCTCCCTCTTTAAATTTTGCTGAAGCAATCATCTTCATGTCTCCTAATGCCTTTTTTTTTTTTCCTTCGGTAAATACAAATCGAATTTTGAATAAAACTTTTCGTTATTTCTATTTTCATGTACTCTTTCATTAGGAAATTTGAGTTTTATTTAAATATGAATTAGCTTCTCTTGATGGGGCAATAATAAAGCTACTTTATTCAGTATAAAACAATTTAGCATTGCTTAAAGCATTCTAAGATCTTTGTCTTGATCAGCAAAAGGACATGTGTCAGGAGGTATGGGAAGAGCAGACAGCAGGAGATTCATCCTTGCATCTATCCCCCTTTTCCCTGGAGCTCCCCAGGAGTGATGTGGAGGCAAGCTCAGCTACATGTTGTGTATGTAGTGGATTTCTACAACAGTTGAGGAACGCTAAGGGTCACTATTGAGGGTTGGCCTGGTTCTGCTGCTTGGATTCTGAATTAAATGGTGCTGGAGACACTAAACAGACTTGGTTCCATTCTCTGTCAGTTAGACCAATTAGAATAGTCGATGAAGTGGTATATTCATGAGAAAATCTACCAGAAGGTAAATATTCTATAAATAAAGGGGAAATGTTGTTGGTAGACAATTCTCTATGGACCCCCACATCTCTGCTTTTCTTGTTAGCAGGGGTACTGAGAGCTTTTTTTTTTCTGGACTGTATTTTCAAGGACGTTGGAACCATAAATGACCTTGGAAGATATAGTGTCTCTCAGAAGGACAGAGGGCAGGTAGTTTGCTGTTCATGATGATAAGAAAATGTCTCCCTTTGGGGCAAAGTCTGGGCAGATTTTTTTGATGCCCATTTAAAAGATGGGATTTTCTAAACTCAGGACTTCCTAACTGTGGCCCAAATCCACTGTGTGTACAACGTTTACCTGGTTCTTGCTGTCTTTAGGACTTGGGGGGTAAGGAAAACCAGCCTGAACATGAAGCTTGTGCTGACTGCTGTGTTGTGACTAAAAAAAGTCCTTTGTCCCTGACCTATGGGTCCTGTATCTTCTGTTAGCATCCAGGAAACTGTGGCAGTCTAGCCTGTTAGCTTACAAAGGAAGTAAAATCTCAGATTGTTTTATAATTCTTGAGAACAAACTACTGATTACCTTTAAATTTTATGAAAAATGTGAGGATGATTAATTAGATTTATTCCAACCAATAGAAGGGAAGAAGATGCAGTAGTGGTAATGCATGAGAAAAAAACTCCACATAAGTTAAAAAATAAGCCTAAGTGGTTTTGCAAATTGGTTAAACTTGTTTGTTAAAAGTTAGTAATTTTTACATCAGACTTTTCAAAATTTGAACTACATGTTGTTTATAAGAGACAGATCAAAGATATAAAATGATTGGAGATAAAGTTTTAAAAGGATTTACCAGACACGTACTAAATCAACTTCTGCAGTTATATTAATGATTTAAACAAACTATAAGTTAAAGGGAAAAAAACTAATGGAGTTAAACAGGGATATTACTTAATAATAAAAGGAAAACATGGCCGGGCGCGGTGGCTCACGCCTGTAATCCCAGCACTTTGGGAGGCTGAGGAGGGTGGATCACGAGGTCGAGAGATCGAGACTATCCTCGTCAACATGGTGAAACCCCGTCTCTACTAAAAATACAAAACATTAGCTGGGCATGGTGGTGCGTGCCTGTAATCCCTGCTACTCAGGGGGCTGAGGCAGGAGAATTGCCTGAACCCAGGAGGCGGAGGTTGCAGTGAGCCGAGATTGTGCCATTGCACTCCAGCCTGGGTAACGAGCAAAACTCCGTCTCAGGAAAAAAAAAAAAAAGAAAACACTTCAAAGAATATAGAAAAATTATGAACCTATGTAAATCTATCAACATAACTTCAAATATACAAAACAAAAATTTATAAAATTCCAAGAAGAAATGGACAGTGGTTTCTGATATCACCTTCCAAAGGGAGAATAAGGTACCTCTAAGTCAAGAGACTAAATCCAGATTCAATGCTTTAATCCAATTGATGAGGTAAAACACCTTTTACAGGGTTTAGTGTTTCTCAAAATTTAATATTCACTCAGAACTTCACAATGTGACCTTATTTGGAAATAGAGCATTTACAAATGGAACCAGTTAAGTTAAAATAAGGTTATAATGGATTACAGTAGACCTTAAATTCAGTCACTGGTGTTCATTTTTTTTCTGAATTCTAGTAATGTTTCATAAAAGAAAATTTTAGAAGTAGAAAGATAAAAATAAGAAGCAGAAATTAATAAATAGACTACACGCCATGGAGTCAGAAAGTAAAGAGCTATGTTTTTGTAAAGGTGAAATGATATTACTAACAACAATACTGTGGAAAGGCAAATAAAGAGAAAAGGCACGAATAAAACATCATTGAGGATGAAAAAGGTAATATAAGTACAGATATTATAATACTTACATAGGGATTTTAGATATAACAATTTAGAAACATATTAAATAGATAATTTTCTAGACAATCATATATTACCAGATTTTATTATAAATCTATAGAAACATAAATATTTTTATAGTTACTTAAAAATGTAAATCTGTCGAAAATGCTCAGCCTCCAAAGGCACCAAGTTCAGATGTTTTTCAGGAAAGTCTGATAAAACCTACAAGGAACTGATGATTCCTAAATTATACAAGTTATTGTGAGAAAAAGGGAATACTTGGTAATTCATTTCACAAAGCTAGTACAATCTTAATAATCACACTGAACAAGTTCAGTACAAAACAAAAATTTGTAGGCTAATCTTACACATGAAAAAAATTCTACATAAAAATTGACAAATTGAATCTAATAATGTATAAAAATTACAAATAGGGTTTATTTTAAGCATGTAAGGATAATTCAACATCAGAAAAACTATTGGAGTAATAGATGCTATAAACACAATAAAGGTAGAAAAACCTTGGATACTCTTCCAGCTACAAGCAGAAAAGTTATTTGGTGACATTATTCACATTCATGACTCAAACTTTGAGCACTCTCATAATGGCAAAGAACTTCTTTAATCTGATCAAGATCATCTAAAGAAACTCTCACAAAAGTATCTATTATAATTCATGATGATTCTTTGAAAGCATTCTTATTAAATACTAAAATAAAACTGCTATCACTATCAGTATTAATTTTAAGGTGAAGATCCTATTCAATGAAAAAATAGTAATAACAATAATAACAAAACATTAGGAAAGGCGAAAATAAATTTGGATTTTCTCAATGAGAAATTTAGAAAAAAAACATTTTAATAAATATTGAAATTAATAAGAGAATTTAGCAAAGCTGCTTATATAAGATCAACATACAAAACAATCAGCTGCTTTTATTTTCAGAGTAAAATATAAAGATATACAAAGTTACTTTGCACTAACCACACTGCCTATGTAATATTTAATATGTTTTAACTTTTAAAAAATAGATACATCTACCTTGGATTGCCGGCAGCACTAAGAGGATCAAGCTTTATTCCAGGATTAATCATCCTTATTCTTTTGACGAAGTGTCATCTACCTGGTGAAAATGCCTCTTCAGGAACTGAGCTTATAGAGACAAAAGTCAAAGGGAAGGAAAATGAGTGCAAAGATATATACCAAAAGTCCATGATTTTGAATGATGATGAATTGAAAACTAAATTGTAATTGCCCTATTATATTACTTTTTTCAGAATTGGAGAACATGCTATACAACTTAATTGTTTCAAAAATTAGTAGAGGTACTATAGATAACTTTTTCTTGTCTTTAAGAACCTCAAAAAAATGTCTTAACTCAAAATAATAACATATTCACTAATGATATTTCTAAGGTATCAACGACACGAGTTTTCTTAGGAGGAACATCTATAACAACTCCCTAAAGAAGATCCTTACAGCCAGCTTTATTTTTATGTTGAAACAGCAATTTCTTTAATTCATGCAAAGTAAGGGTGTACTTCCTACATCTTTTCCAAATAGTTCTAAAAATTTTCTGTTATGAAAACCTGTTTAATTCCATTGAATCTGTGCCTTGATATTGGAATTATTCAGATGCTTAAATTCTTGTTCTGCTTATGTCAAGATTTAACTATTTTATTCAAGTTTATCACTTCCATTTGAGAGAAGCCTAGATCTTATTCTATTTAGAAATTGTTCTTTAACTCTTCTCATTCATTCTAGACATGACTCATATAATAGATTACTCATAAATATGCCCTCCTGCTTTCAATTTTTTTCTCTTCTTTATTACTCATGTTATACATTTGCTCAATTTGTACAGAATACTGACAAACTTAATCAGGTTATTAAAAATCATGAGGCAAAGATTGTTGGATTTTTTTCAGCAATTCAAACCTGGGTACTAAAATCTTTCTTAAAAACAAGTGTCTGAATCAAAGGATGAAAGGCCAGTATTATAAAAACTCCAGCTCTTAAAGGCCATTTGTAATGTCAGATATTGTCAAAGAACCACTTTCTCAGATTCAGGACTCTTTAGACCAATGTTTCTTCCACCCATTGTGTCCTAAGGTAGAACACAAACATTAATTTTCCAAAAATAATCTTAGACAATAAAACTTCGAAAAAGCAGCTTCTGTTATGAAACCGAGGTTAATAAAGGCTAAGATAAATATTGAAAGCTAAATCTACTCATATTATTATTTTGTAAATTATGGATAAAATTAAAAATTGAAGGATTTTAGACGTAGAAGACTTGCTGATTAATATAGGGCTTCTGGTAAAAGAGAGTAGAATGAACAGACAAATTTCTGTTTGTCTACTCTTCATTCTCCCTCCTGCTGAAATGACCATCAATATATAAGAATGACATAAATCCCTATTGGATGAAGAGACTGGAGCAAGGAAGGGTGGGAGAAGTGGGTGTTAATACGCTATGGTTATTTATGTGTACTGTAAATGGAATGAGAGTGTCTGCAGGGATAGAACAGAATGGAGGAAGCTGGAATACAGAATGCGCCTAGAAGGAGACTGGAATGGAGGTATGAAACAGTTGCCAGTTCAGAGTGTGTGTTGGTAGCTGGACAGAAAGCAGGCCAGTTAATTGAAAGACTTTGTATAGATGCTTTACAGGTTAATATGATTTCCCAAATGATTGGATGCGTCATATGAAACAAGAAAGCCGGTGTGGCTAAGCAAAGTGTTTTGAGCTGCATATGCGTGCTTGATAATTGCTCCTCATGTTCTGATAATCAAGAGAGCATTTTCACAGGGCTGTGGATACTTGCATGTGTAATCTCACTGGGAGCTAATAGAAAGGCTAGGATCTAACCTTTGTGTTTAACTGAGATGAGAAAGACTGTTTGGAACAGGCTTAGAGGGAAGAATGAAAATTTCAGTTTCAGTTTCATGAAGTTTGAGACTTCATCTCTGGGCATATTAAAAACAACCATGGTTCAAGCTAAGACTGACCTTGAAACAAGAGAGAGGAATTAAAATCATTGGAAAGGGGGAGTTTAACTTTGATGTAGGTATGACTGCAGCAGTGAGGTATTGTATTAAGATCTGGTGACATAAAATTTGGAGCCATTTTCTTTGTGCTGGGAGGAAGTGAGGAGAATGGTCTGGAAACTAAAATGAGGAGAAAGGACTTACCTATATTCATAGGGCAGCAAGAAAAAGTTAACAGCCACTGCATGAGCAGGTTTCAGGGGAATCAGATTTTGCTGAGTGTGTAACAGTGAAGAGAATGCTCATTTATGAACTGGAATCTGAGATAAAAAGTATAGAATAGGAGGTATACAGAGGTTAGACTTATGGAAATTAGAAGAAGGGGAATGAGAGATAGCTTGGAATTCTGTGGTTATTTAGGTGACTGACATAAATGGGGGCAGAGGACATAATGAGGTCAGTTCTTACGGATTCAAGGCAGATAGTGTTGGTGAGACCATGAGTGTCAAAATTGGGGAAGCAGTGACTGGGCTCCCTGGTGACCCCTTGTCATGGAGGAAAACTGAATAAGCAAAAACTAACTCAAGCTCCTGAGGCCCATTCATCATCCCCTTTGATAGATTTGAGGTGATCTGAGGAAGCTGAGTCTTACTTTGTGCACAATTTATCCACTTGAACTCCCTCAATGGAGCATCACAGGCTCAGAGAGACATGGATGTCGACTTAGTACCTTGGCCTCACTTTTATGCCCTCCTGGAGGAGATGGAATTTTACTCTGAAAGCATAGGGTTCTCCTTAGACACTTCTTAGTGGGAGAAAACAGGTCAGAGAAAGTGAGTATTGGGAGTGCTTTGGGATCCCTCGTGATCTCTGTTGTTGGCATACATGAAGCCTGGGAGTTAGTTCTTATTCTGAGCACTTGTACTGCCCACATGAGGGTAGAGATAATGGCATAGCAGACAGACATGAAGAAGCGAAAAAAGAGAACAGGTAGTGAGAAGTCGAGTCAGTAATTCTCTTACTTAATATTGTGGGGAGTATAAAGTTAATGAAACTAAAAATAGTGGTTTAATATATTATGTATAATTCAAAAATTAACCTGTATTTATAGATGCTTACACAGTTTCTTTGTGTTAAGCCACTTATGTTTTTATCTTAATTAATTAATTTTTTATTTCAAAGCAATGAAATATTGCTTTGTGGAGTCAGTTAGCATTATACCAGGTAAATGGGTTTCTGCTAGATCTCCCATTGTTGGGGAGATGCTGGAACACCCCAGAACATGCACACCCTTAAGGTTCAAGGGCTGGGGTTGAGCTCTACATAAGAGACTTTTCCTTCTCCCAAGGGCAATCATTATGTAGGCAGACATGGAGACAGAACCAGAATGACTTCCTTGTGTGGAAATAGTGCCATCAGAACCTATTATTTTTATGAAATAAATACTGAGAAGATACTCCTCCTCCTAAAATCATTAACTTCTCAAATGATTTTAAGAAATTTGAGTCACGGCACATGAGGTGATAAAGACCCTTGGTCTTTCTGGTATATTAGAAAAGCCTTTTAATTAGTCTCTGGAAAGACACTAGGGATTGCAGCTGAATAAATATACTAAGAATAACAAATCAGTTTAACACTGAGTAGAGTCAGAGCTGAGATTTTCCATGAAAATCCTCTTATGTCTCTACTAACAATAAAGACAAGACAAAGACTAAGTAGTTAAACAAAAGCTGGAAATGTGTAACCAGAATGTTATGTAACCAGAGCTTTTAGATCAGATACTGGCTGATTCATAGGTGAACCCCTCTTTGTGGGTTCTCTCATACACCCCAATTTTCAGAATGTAAATAATTTGACTCTGTAGCCCTTCCAGAAAGGGTACTATGCCACTTCTGGCATAAATCATACACTGAGTAAACATTCATCATCTAAAAATCACTCGTGCTCCTTGAACCAAGGTCATTACCAGAGAAAGCTCTGAGTGGAAGAGGTTGTAGATGTTAAGAGTGTATAATTTCTATATGGGAAAATGCAGAAATTGACAGAATGGTTCTTATTTACTGAGCCTGGTGAATTCCTGTTCTGGCATTTTTAGATCCCTCAAATTTATTACCAAGGGGGAAAGAAAAAAGAGGCAACCAGGCACTAGGCTAAGCTCTTGTTTGCTTGCCAAGGAACTGGAGAGTACAGGTTTCAGACCCCCTTGAGGAAATCCTCCCGAGCCCTTAGCCAGGAGAAGACTTCCCAACATGGAGAAGACTTCCCAACATGGAGAAACTACACCAGTGTTTAAAAGTGTCTAGCTTGGGGGAACAAACTTGAGGATCAAGGGCAGATGATTGGTAAACACAGTCCTGTGCAGAGGGCTCCTTCAGAAGGCATCCCCTGTGACTCAAACACAGTGAGCATCTTCTACTTTCTGGCCTTACACCATCAATGCATCCAGCTGCAGTCCATCTTCAAACCTGGAATCCATCTCTTGACTTCGCAGCCAGACCACCCTCCACCCCGTCACTGTGTCCCACCCTGCCCAGAATGCATGCTGTTCTCCCAGAGTCTCATGGAAATGAGGCCTTGCACTGAAATAGGATGTGGGAAACAAGGATGAGCGGGTCTGGACCAGTCTGTCATGGTAGCAGGTGAAAACAACCTGTGGAAAAACACATGAGCTCATTAGGAAATAATGTGACCGACCCCCGGTTGGTGAAGCACTAGAATGCCTATTATCCTCATACAATTGGTGTTTTATCTTAATACAACAGAGCTACCATACAAAGCTTCCCTCCATGTAAAAGCCTCCAGATAAAATTCTGCCATCCCTCCTCTCATATCCTCCTGTTCAGACCCACCTCCATGCCCCCAAACCGATCTGCATCATTAAGATGGGCAGTGCCTCCATTGTCACCATCCCTCACATCCCTGCACATCTGTGCCCCTTCCCCTCTAGACTCCACAACTTCACAGTCTTACTGTTGTAAATATTCCTGTAGAGTTAGTAATGATCAAATGATCCTGTTTTCAGAGGCCTTTTTAGTGGTGTCTTCTTACCCTTAAGAAAGGCCATGAAATCCAAAAGGACAACGTTTCAAGGAGAGCTTTGGAGTCATTTCTGTGTGAGACACTATTGCATATTCCTGTAAGATTGTTTTTTTATCTAAGGCATGATGTTGTTTAACAAATGAACACACACAAAAAAGAATTGCAAATAAATTTCTTAACAATGTACATTGGCTTAATCATATCTTCTCTCTTCCACATCCCTTCTTTTCTTCTCTTCCCTAGAGGTCACAAAAATATTCTCCACTTTCATCTATCTCAGTGTCTCCCCTCCTTCAAAGGGAGAAAGTCTGGAGAGAACATGGGAAACCTGACTGCAATGATAATAGCTAACCTCACTCAGCAATTAATCTCATCATCCACTTTCTTGCAATGAAAGGGTTAACAGGAAAATGGTCAAAGGCTGACTGAGAAGACAGAGTTGGAGGAATTAAATGGTTAATTCACCAAATGTAAAAGTTCCCCAAACTGAAAAAGCACTAAATTAGCTTTGAAGGAAGAACAGAAGGGAGGAGGGAGAGAATATAGGAAGAAAGAAAGAAGGGGAGAAAAATAAAATGTATAAAGTACTTTGAAGACAATAAAAATGCAAGGTTTTGTTTCTATTTTTATTGTAACTTAGAGAAAGCTTCCAAAAATAATTTTCTATGTAAAAATAATTTATCCTAGAGGATTCTGGAAGGATAGCAGAGTAGGGAGCACCAGAAATCTGTCTCCCCACTTAGACAACAAATTCATCGGAAGATTATGTCTTATGTAACTATTTTGAAACTCTGGAGCCTATTAAAGGCCTACAATTTCCAGGGGAAGGCTTAGACATTAATTTTGGTCAATTTCAGCCCTTAGCAGAGCAGCAACTAGCCATCTCCCACTGCCAGTTCCATGACAAGCAGCTGAGCACTTGTTCCAGGAGCAGCTTGCATGCAGTGTGTGAAGGCCTGGGTGGGCAAAATCATCCTGTTCTTCACAGTTCAGATAGCTGTTCTCAGAATGCGGATTGCTGCTTCTAACCACAAAGATGCAAACACAGAAATGGGCAGCCATTGTTTTTGTACCTTGCCTCATTGTTGCCATCCCCTCCCTCATCAATTGAAGTCATTTCCAGAGGATTTAAAGAGTCAGCACCACCTTTCCTCCTTTAATTTCTTTATTTTTTCCCTTTTGAGAGCCAGACATTAAAGACTAAGATATTCAACAGCAACTGTATATACAAGAGTGGGGTATTGAAGAAAAATTAGAAAGGGACTGTACATGGCCAGGGAAAGACATAGGCTAAGAAAAGACCAGTGATGTCAAGTTTACACTTTATGCTGATCCCGGGCACAGAGGTAGCATATAAGTATTAAAAATAACAACAGCAAACCCTAAAAAAGGAAATATCTGATTTCTAGAGTTAGCATATTTTTTAGATTCAAATGTCCAGTGTTCCTATATCTCAAGGTGGTATCTCAATATGGTTTTCATTTGCATTTCTCTAATGACCAGTTATGATGAGCATTTTTCATATGTTTGTTGGCTTCATATATGTCTTCTTTTGAAAAGTGTCTGTCCATATCATTCGCCCACTTTTGAATGTGGTTGTTTGTTTATTTTCTTGTAAATCTGTTTTAGTTCTTTGTAGATTCTGGATATTAGCCCTTTGTCAGATGGGTAGACTGCAAAAATTTTTTCCCATTTTGTTGATGGCCGGTTCACTCTAACGATGGTTTCTTTCACTGTACAGGAGCTCTGAATTTTAATTAGATCCTATTTGTCTATCTTGGCTTTTATTGCCATTTCTTTTAGTGTTTTAGTCATGAAGTCATTGCCTACGCCTATCTCCTGGATGGTTTTGCCTACGTTTTCTTCTAGTGAACAACATACATATTTTTCTTAAGTGCACATGAGACATATTCCAGGACAGAACGTATGTTATACCACAAATTAAGTCTCAGCAGATTTAAAATGATTGACATCATACAAAGTATCTTCTCCAATGACAACAAGATGAAGTAAAAATCAGTAACAGAGGAAAGGTTGGAAAATTTATAAATTTGTAGAAATTAAGCAACATACTCTTAAACAACAAATAGATCAATTAAATGTTTTAACAACAATTAGAAAATACTTAAAGAAAAATGAAAACAAAAACACAATATGTAAAAATGTATGAAATGCTGTGAAAGCAATAATAAGGGGAAATATACAGCTGTAAAATTTTACATTTAAAAACATTTTAAACTAACAATCTCACTTGACAACTTAAAAAACAAGAAAAAGAAAAAAAAACTAAACCCATAGCTAGATGAAAAAATAATAATAAAAATTAGACCAATAATACATAAGTTGAGAAGAAATCAATTAAACCAAAAGTTGATTCTTTGAGAATAAAAAAAAAAAACAAACCATAATGCTTTATCCACATGGACATGGAAAAACAGAGAGCAGGCTTAGATTGCTAAAATCAGAAATGAAGGTGAAGACATTAGTATTAATACTAATTTTACAGAAATAAAAAAGATTATAAGAAAGTACTATGAACAGTTGTACAATAACAAATTGGATATTCTAGATGAAATGAACAAATTTCTAGACAAACAAAACTTATCAAGACCAACTTATGAGGAAATAGAAAATGTGAATTGATCTATAACTAGTAAGACAAATAAATCAGTAATCAAAAATCTTTAAGTGAAGAAAAACCTTGGACGTGATGGGCTCACTAGTGAATTTTACCAAACATTTAAAGAACTAACATTACTACTTCCAAAACTTTTCCAAAAAGTTGAAGAAGAAAACATGTTCTAACTCATTCTATGCTACCAAAGCCAGATAAAAACACTACAAGCAAAGAAAACTAAAGACCAATGACCTTTATGAACATTAAGTCAAAAATCCTCAACAAAATACTAGCAAAGAAAATTTATCAGCATTTAATATTAAAATGATTATAAACCATAACCAAGTGGGATTTATTCTGGGAATGCAAAGATAGTTCGACATAGGGAAACTGATGAAACAGACACACACACACACACACACACACACACACACACACACACACACACCACATTAACAGAATAAAGAAAAAAAAACACATGGACATCTTAACTGATGCAGAATAAAATATTTGACAAAATTCAGCACACTTTCATGATAAAGAAATTCAACACCCTAGAGAAAATGGAAACTACTTCAACATAATAAAAGCCATATATGAAAAGCTCATAGCAATCATCATATTCAATAATGGAAGACTGAAATTTTTTTCTCTAAGATCAGGAAAATAGCAAGGATGCCTGCTTTTACTATGTTTATTAAACATAGTGGAAAGTTTTAACCAGAGCAATGCAACAAGAAAAAGAAATAAAGAGCATCCAAATCAGAAAGTAAGAAGTGAAATTATCTGTTCATAGATGATATTATTTTTTATGTAGAAAACCATAAGAATTCTGGAAGCAAAAATCTTCAACAAAATACTTGCAAACTGAATCCAACAGCACATCAAAAAGTGTATCCACCACAATCAAGTTGGTTTCATCCATGGGTTGCAAGGTTGGTTCAACATATGCAAATCAACAAAGGTGATTCATCATATAAACAGAACTAAAGACAAAAACCACATGATTATCTCAGTAGATGCAGAAAAGGCCATTGATAAGACTCAACGTCTCTTCTTGTTAACATCTCAATAAACTAGATGTTGAAGGAACGTACCTCAAAATAATAAGAGCCATCTATGACAAACATACAGCAGATATCATACTGAATGGGAAGAATCTGGAAGCATTCTCCTTGAAAGCCAGCACAAGATAAGGATGCTTTCTCTCACCACTCCTATTGAACATAGTATTAGAAGTTCTGGCCAGGGCAATCAAGCAAGAAAAATAAATAAAGGATATTCAAATAGGAAAAGAGGAAGTCAAATAATTTTTGCTTGCAGATGACATGGTTCTTTATCTAGAAAACCCCATTATCTCAGACCAAAAGCTTATTAAACTGATAAGCAACTTCAGCAAAGGGTCAGTATACAAAATCAATGTGCAAAAATCACTAGCATTCCTATACACCGACAAGCAAGCAAGCTGAAAGTCAAATCACAAATGAACTGCCATTCACAATTGCCACATAAACAATAAAATACCTAAGAATATAGCTAACAAGGGAAGCGAAGGACCTCTCCAAGGAGAACTACAAACCACTACTCAAAGAAATCAGAGAGGACACCAACACATGGAAAGTCGTTCCATGCTCATAGATAGAAAGCATCAATATTGTTAATATGGCCATACTTCCCGAAGCAATTTATGAATTCAATGCTATTCACATTAAACTACCATTGACATTCTTTATAAAATTAGAAAAAAATATTGTAAAATTTATCTGAAACCAAAAGGAGCCCAAATAGCCAAGGAAATCCTAAGCAAAAAAGAACAAAGCTAGAGGCATCAAATTTCCCAACTTCAAACTGTACTACAAAGCTACAAAAACCAAAACGGAATAATACTGGTACAAAAATAGACACACAGAACAATAGAACAGAACAGAGAACCTATAAATAAGACTGCACATCTAAACCCATCTGATCTTTGATTAACCTGACAAAAACAAGCAATGGGGAAAGGCTTCCCTATTTAATAAATGATGCTGGGAGAACTGGCTAGCCATATGCATAAAACTGAAACTGGATCTTTCCCTATATGTTATACAAAAATTAACTGAAGATGGAATAAATATTTAAATGTAAAACCCAAAACTATAAAAATCCTCGAAGAAAACCTGGGAAATACCATTCAAGACATAGGTACAGCAAAGATTTCAAAACAAAGATGTCAAAAGCGATTGCAACAAAAGCAAAAATTGAGAAATGGGATCTAACTAAACTAAAGAGCTTCTGCACAGCAAAAGAAACTATCAATAGAGTAAACAGACAACCTGTTTATATACGCTAAAATTAACTCCAGATGGATTAAAGACTTAAACATAAGACCTAACACCATAAAAACCCTAGAAGAAAACCTAGGCAAAACCATTCAGGACATAGGCATAGGCAAGGACTTCATGATTAAAACACAAAAATCATTGGAAACAACAGCCAAAATAGACAAATGGGACCTAATTAAACTCCAGAGCTTCTGTACAGTAAAAGAAACAATCATTAGAGTGAACCAGCAACCGGCAGAAGGGTTTCTTCATCCAAAGAATCCAGAAAATATAGTAGTTTAGAAGGGATCAAATTCTGGAACTAAAGCCACCCTTGAGAATGGCAGTAAGTCCAGAACAAAATAGAGCCAAACAGGAGTGCTATTTTAATACCCAATACCATAATTACAGATAATAAAATAGATGATATTATTACCACAGACTCAGTCCAACAGAATGCCCTGACTAATGGTTAGAACACAGAAGACAAAGACCAAGTGATTTGAGAGATTTAATCAGCCAGTGCGTGTAGGTAGGTGGCTTCAATAAATTCTGTTTGGATTCTAGCTAATCTAGAGTTAAAGGGAAGTTCATCTCAAACCTATGAGTGTTAAAGACTAATTACTAAGGTAGAAATTGTAAAAAAAAAAAAAAAAATTAAATTCACATTTGTATGGTGTAAATTCACATTTGTAAGTTTTTTTAAACTTATTTTTAACTTGGAATAATATGGAAAAATATTTCTGAAGCAAGCACATTGGCCAATAAAACCACACTTTGATACAGAGAACATTATTTTAAGAAAAGATGTTTTATTACTGAGGATTTATTAGAGGAACATTGCAGTAGCCCTAGGATGGTATAATCATTGCTGGTATGAGGAGGATGATGTCTTCATAGTAGACAGAGTTCTATTTAGGTTTCTAATATCATGTCTCTTTCAGGCCTTCACTAGCAGGCAACGTGGGACCATGGATTAAATGGGCACCTTTCCTAATGGACACTGTAGTCTTTGGGCCATATTTGTGTAAGTTTATGGAAGTTGTGTCCTATCTTCAAAGAGCTTAAGATGCTTTATTCTTCAAAGATTTCCATGCTTTTTCATAATACAATTGGTAGAACAATGGACAAGGGAAAGATGCTAAAAGCTTGAAAATCAAACATAGATTGGCGTGGTGGAGAGTAATAATCATAGCTAACTATACCAATCATGTTGGTAATAGTAAAACATCCTGGGAAATGGTTACCCTACTTTGCGAGATGTAGAGGGGAATAGAGGTATGGAGACCACCATGTCTTATCCTCAACTATTGGGACATACCCAGGATATTGGAAAAAAAACCCATGGTTCACATGATAGAAAAAATTTGAGTGAAGAAATATACAGGATTCCTACAGGATATGTTGGCAATAGGTAAGCAAGATACCCATTATCCTTGGTAAGAAAAGTGCCAGCTTTGGAGAAATTAAAATAGGAAATCATGGGCAGTAGAGTGAGCATAAGTCTTGAGTCATTTCCTGGCAAGTCAAATAAGTAGTGAGCCCAGAGCTAAACACATCGAAATTTATATAAAACATAGCAAATATGTTATTGTCCTGGTAAGGTAGGTAGAACTGACAGTGAATTAACTCAGGACTTTCCCTTAACTTCTAAAGGATAAAGTAGTTACAATTTAATGGAAATCATATACCTCAATCAAATGATGTGATCCTTAGAGATTCTAAATGCATTCAACTTTCAAAAGGCTATGTTCTTGCAATTTTAAGGAAAAAAGGTGGGGTCATCTCAAGTTAGAATTCAAATAGCAGAAAACTATGATTGTGTCCTAAGTAGGATTTTATATGAGGATTTGTTCATACAACAGCACAGCCATTAAAATGACAGATAATATTAGAAACCTTTAAAAAATCTTTATAATAGAAGCTTTAGTTATAGACAGATTTGGTAAGAAATTGTTAAATCTGTGGTTTTGATTAAGGAGAAGAGAGAAAGTAAAAATGAATACTGTAGGCTTTTTATTACCATATGAAGATTTGCATCTGCTAGACAAGGTGACAGGTAAGTTATTCCATTGTTCCCACAGACTAGCTCCCATTGACTTTCATCACAATAGCAATCTGAGTTGTGTTAAGCAAGTGGTACATCTGTATGAGATGCCACTGAATTATTTCTGAAAACACTGATAGACATATATCAAAAAGAGAGAAAGAGAAGGAAAAAAAGAGGAGAAGAAAAAGGAAAGAGAGGAGAAGGAGAAAAGGAAAGGGGAGGAGGAAGTAGAAAAGAAAGGAATAGAAGAGGATAAGAAAAGAGAAATGAGAGAAAGGGTTTTTCTTTAATTATATAGAGAAATTTGATTTGTTGATACCAAACTGGTAATTTTTAAGTTATTTACACACATTTTATTTTCCATCGTTACCAAGACATAACTTATAAGCTAGAAAAAGTAAAACTTAAGAAAGCAAAGAGGTCGGGTAAGACCTTGACATGAGGTCTTTATAATTCTATGAAGAACCTTCACATTACATAAGTCACTTCATTTTTCTGAGACTTAGTTTCTCTTCAGTAAGTTAATGGTATTAGACTGAGGTTTCTCCAAGCTCATTATAAAGTTTTATGAATCCATTAATGTTATTTAACTAGGTTGAAATTTAAAATGTGTATTTTAACTACACGATATAGTTTGATTCTGTGTCCCCACCCAAATTTCATCTTGAATTGTAATCCCCATGTCTCAAGGGAGGAACCAGGTGGAGGTGACTGGATCATAGGGGTGGTTTTCCTCATGCTGTTTTCCTAAAAATGGAGAGTTTTCATGGGAACTGAAGGTATCAAAATGTGGCACTTCCTTATTCTCGAACTCACGCACTCCTGCCACCTTGTGAAGAAGGTGCCTGTTTCTACTTCACCTTCTGCCATGAGCTTAAGTTTCCTGAGGCCTTCCCAGCCATGCGAAATTATGAGTCAATTAAACCTCTTTCCTTTATAAATTACCCAGGCTCAGGTATTTCTTTATAGCAGGGCAAGAATGGACTAATATACTACGTTAGAAAAGAATTCGTTGCGGTTAAAAGCAGAGCCTCTGTGGAATAAAAACTCAAAAAAGGTTCAATTACCTGAAAAAGGCTCTAAAAGCCCTGTACACTTTGAAAGCAAGATTACAATGTACTTTATACTGATTTACTTCATAATATTGTTATAAATTACAAAACAAAATTTTATAATGGCTAAAATTATAAAATGTATTATTTGTAAGATTAATTTTCTGCTTGAAGGTTTATCCTTTCGTCTTTGTAAATGTTTGATAATAACTGAAGACTAATGTTTTCTGTTTGAATGGGCAAGTAATTTAAGTGAAGCATAAAAGAAGTATATTTGATATTCAGAAAAGACATTATCAATAATTTTATTAAAAAACATCTAACACCTTATTCTGCTTAAAACCATAACACTGAAAATGGTCAAACAAAATGGCTAATGATTGCTATGGTCTGAGTGTTTGTGTACTCCCAAATTCATATATTGTAATCTAATCTCCTACTTGATTAATACAATCAAGAATTAATGGGGCCTTCAGAAGGTGATTAGTTAATGAGGGTGAGTCCTCATGGAGGGAATTACTGACTCCTTGTCCTGTCCATGATGTCTGGACACAGAGAATAGAGACTATCAATGAACTAGGAAATAGGCCCTTCCCAGACACCAATCTGCCAGCACTTTGGTCTTGGATGTTCTAGCCTCCAGAAGCATGATAAATAAGTTTCTGGATATTTATAAACTATCCAGCACTTTGTGATAGCAGCGCAAATGGACTAAGAAAATGAGCCAGTCCAGACATTGCAATCAGTCACACCTGTGTTCACAGTAGATCTGCTATCGCCTGGCAACATGACTATTCTTTCTAAAATCACTTTTGCCATTTGTAAGTCATAGATGATAATGTTGATCTCACAGGGATTTTTTTGGAAGAAAAATTAGGGCAATTCTCAAACCTCGTTCTCAGGAGTCCTTCAGACTCTTAACAAGTATTGACGTCCCCAAAGGTTTATTGTTTAAGTGAATTGTAGACATTGATGTTGACTGTACTAATACTAAGAAATATATAAGCACGAATATTACTAACCATATATAATAACATTGTATAACCTTAGTTGATATCACTATATTCTGAGAGAATGAAATTTAAAGGTAAATAATGTCTTAATATTATTGTAAAAATAGAGTAAAATTTGTGGACCCTTTGATAAAGTCCCAGGAACCCCTGGAAATTATAAGGAGACATTCTGAGACGTTTGCACTAATTCATACATCAAAAACTTTTCCCAGTGACTAGGGTTTCATAAATATTGAATACATTGAATTTTTTGCTCTCATTAAATTATGAGTTCCATGACAGACTTTATGTATCCTACAAATATTCACTTTCTTTAAGAGGGACTCAAGAAAATTTTATTAAATGAAACAAATTTCAGACAAGTCTTGCTGTTATCTTTTGAATTGGTGGTACAGTTACTATACTTGTTTTCAGGAAACCAGCTTTAGGCTAAAGCCTGCCCCAACATGCAGGAAGCCTTTGGAACTAATGGTTGATGTAGGATCAGTCCAGAGTTATTGTGTGCCTTTAAGCAATTTATACTTTATTTGGGACAAATATAATAAAGGAAGGGATTTATAATCTCTAAAGTCTTCTTAGCTCTAACATTCAGTGTTCTAGGTACAATGTGTTTTGATTTACTAGAGTAGCTGATAGGTAATAGAAAATTGCAACAATAGTTCAGGATTAGGAGCATGCAGGGAATTAATTCAAGATTAGCTTGCCAAGCCTCCAAGAATAGGATGACAGTCAATAAAAACATTAAGATGGAAAATGAAACATTTCTTGAAACAAATGATAATGAAGAAATGGATATAGAAACTTTGATATACATAAACAATGGAATAGTATTCAGCCACTAAATAAGATGAAATCATGTCATTTACCTGGAGATGAGCCATTTGCTTAGATGAGCCTTAGCTAAGTGAAAGAAGCCAGGTACAGAAACACAAATACTATATAATGTTATTCATATGTGAAATCTAAAAAAAATCTCAAAAGTTGAGAGTAAAATAGTGTGCTGGTAACAGGCCCTATGCCTGGCATAAACTGGCCTTAAAGGAATTGGTCATAAACAAAATATCTATAGCACTGTGACGTACTGGTGATGGCAGTGACGCACATTGCTGGAGGTTGGTGGTTTACTGGCGCAAGGGAAAGAAATATCTGGCATTCCCTATGGTGGAAGACCACTTAAGTTGCTTCTGAACCACAGACAATAGCACAAGTGACCTGTGCCTTAAAGACATGTTCCAGCTGCAGTAGATAAACGCACCAGAGCCTGTTTCTTGCCACTAGAAAGAATGCTTTGTTCCCTGTCATGAGGTCAGTAGTTTGAGACCAGCCTGGCCAGCATGGTGAAACCCCATCTCTACTGAAAATACAAAAATTAGCTGGGCATGGTGGTGCGTGCCTGTAGTCCCAGCTACTTGGGAGGCTGAGGCAGGAGAATCACTTGAACCTCGGAGGTGGAGGTTGCAGTGAGCCAAGATCACACCACTGCACTCCAGCCTGGGTGACAGAGTGAGACTCCATCTCAAAAAAAATAAAATACTGTAACATGTCTGAAAATCATAGGTTGCAAATATTTGAATATCTATATTTCTTCAGCAGTATTTAATATATTTTAAATTTACTTAACCTTAATATAATTTCAATTTATAAATTAATAAAGCCTGTGAAATCATTGATTTAACATGAATATATATAATTATAGTACATATATTTGTATACTATATGTACAGAAATATAGTAGAAAGGATGGGGAATGTAAACAGAAAGGTAAAAAATTATACAAACAAAAGAGACATCTGAATATCAATACACTGTAACACGAATAAAGAATGCCTTTGATGGTCACATATTTACGTACTATAATTATAGTACACATCAAGGCTAGATTTCAGGCCTAAGTAATATGGTCCAAACTAGTTTTTAACAAAAGACATTAGACTTTTCTCCTTATTTAGCCTATTAATCTATCTCCTCCTTTTGTACTTTTACTCATATTCTAGTCACTGGTTTTATTAAGAGTTAAATTACCTGAACAAATACTTTTTATTCTATTACATAATAACTATGCTTCTCACTTTAAAGTTGTATGAATCGTATATTTTAATCTTAACAAGAAATGCAGAGCTATACACTAACAATGAGGTACTTCTGTGTTCACATTGATTGTTCGTTTTATTATAAATTCAAAGGCTGATTTATTGTTCCATCATAAGTAAAGAATGAGAAAAAATTCCATCATCAGTAAAAGGACCAGGAACTGCTCAAAACTAACATCTTATTACTGAATCAACACAATGCTGGTTTGAAACACAATAGCAGAAACGTTTTTTTTTTTTTTTTCTCCACTTAATTACATGTTTCACTGCTTCAGCTGAAGGGACAAAATGTGCATTGTTATTCATGAATTAGAGGTTTGCTTCATGTATTACTCTTCTTCCATTTTCAGAAAAGCTGGTCTCTTTTTCTTGATATTTTTTCTTTATGGCATAAATTAATATAATCTGTAGGACAAGTGCTAGGAATATTAAGCCTACAGTCAAGCTGTAGTAGAACCATCTGTAAAAAGAGAAAAAAAAAAGATTATAATTTTAAATTGTGTAGAATCACCTATAATGTTTGTTTCCATTATGCTGCACTTAAAGGAGAAAAACCTGAAATTATACATACAAATTTTAAGATGCCAATTCTAGTGATTATTTTCCATGTGCATAAGTTTTTAATTATTTAAAAATATTATTATGCCATAGAAACTAAACTCCAGCTGTGTCTACTCTTCCTAGTGGAAGGAGAAAAATAAGCAATTCCAGTCCCATCAAGTCATCCTGTCCCTCCAAATGGGGAGAGTGGGAGTGACAGTGAGAAACATTTAAAGTTCACAGTCCAGTGGTACAATCTCACTAAAACACTCAGACCTAATCATATAGAACAATGTCTCTTCTTCTGCATTCTACACAACATTAATAATGGGTTTTTTTAGCCATTCCTTTTATGAAACGCATTATGCCTAGCTGTCAAGAAAAAGTTACAAGTCATACTAAAAGGCAAAAGAAATACAGTTTGAGTAGAATGAGCATTCCTTGCAAGACGACTGAGATGTATCAGGGATGATGGAATTCTTGAAACAGGAATTTAAAACAACTATGATTAATACGTTAAGGGCTATAATGGATAAATAGAAGTATACAAGAAAGGATTATCAATGTAAACAGAAAGGTAAAAAATTATGTGAACCAGAGACATGCTAAGTATTAATACCCTATAGCATGAATAAAAAATGCCTTTAATTGACATCTCAGTACACAGAACACAAGAAAGAATATCAAAGTTGGAGGATGTCTCAATAGAAATCTCCCAAATTGAAAAGCAGAGAAATAAGACTAAAAAAAACTCCAAACAAACCAGAATATCCAAGAACTTTGGAATAACTACATAAACATGTGTAATGAAAAGACTAGAAGAGGAAGAGAGAATAGAAAAGAAATATTTGAAACAATAATTACTGAGATTTTTTTAAAAATTAGTATCCGACACTAAACCACAGATCTAGGTGCTCAGTAAATACCAAAAATAATATATTCTAGAAGAACTATGTATACATATATTATTTTCAAACAACAGAAAAGAAAAGAAAACCAGAAAGAAGAACAAATCTTACTCATAGAAGAGCAAAGAATTATACCAGACTGCTCTTTTGAAACCATGTGATATGGTTTGGATGTTTGTCCCTTCCAAATCTCATGTTTAAATGTGATTCCCAAAGTTGGAGTTGGGGCCTGGTGGGAGGTGATTGGATCTTAAGGGTGGATCTCTCATGAATGGTATAGCACTATCCTCTTGGTGATAAGCGAATTCTCATTTGGTTCACATAATATCTGCTTGTTTAAAAGTCTGGAGCCTCCCCCTTCTTTCTCTCTTGCTTCGGCTCCCTCAGTGTGACATGCTAGCTCCTAGTTGCCTGCTGCCATGATAGTAAGCTTCCTGAGGTCTCACCAGAAGTAGGTGACAGTACTGTGCTTCCTGTAAAGCCTTCAGAACCGTGAGCCAATTAAACTTATTTGTAAATTACCCAGCCTCAGGTAACTCTGCACGGCAATGCAAATGAATGGATACAGAAAATTGGTACCAAGAAGGACATTGCTTTAAAATGTGGAAGCAACTTTGGAACCTGGAAACAGGCAGAGGCTGAGTTTAGAGGGCTTAGAAGAAGAAGACAGAAAGATGAGGAAACGTTTGGAAATTCTTAGAGAGTGTTTAAATGATTGTGACCAAGCTACTAATAGTTACATAATAGACATATGGAAAGTGAAGGCCAGGCTCATGAGGTCTCAGATGGAAATAAGAAGGGCAAGAGTCACCCTTGTTATGCCATAGCAAAGAGCTTGGTTGCATTGTGTCTTTGCTCTGGGAATTTGTGGAAGATTGAACTTAACAGTAAGAACCTAGTGTATCTGGCAGAAAAAAAAATTCTAGCAGCAAAGTGTTCAATAAGTGATGTGGCTGCATCTGACAGCCTCCAGTCAGTTGCAAGAGCAAAGAAAAAACTTGAAGTTAGAACTTATATATGAACGTGAAGCAGAGCACAACATTTAGAAAACTCACAGCCTGGAGCTGTGATCAAGAAAGAATCCAAGCAGGCTGTGGAGCAACCACTTGCTAAAGATGTTAGCATGACTAAAAGGAAGCCAAGTGCTAATATCCATGACAGTGGGAGAAAGACCATGGTATTTCAGAGATGTTCTAGGCAACCGCTCCTGTCACAGTCCCAGAGGCCAGGAGGGAAGAATGGTTTCAGCAGCCAGGCCCAGGATGCTGCTGCTTTGCACAACCTTGGGACACTGCTCCCTGAATTCTAACTCTTCCAGCTATAGTCACAGCTCAAAGGGCCCCAGGTACAGCACCAGCTGCCACTCCAGAGGGCATAAGCTATAAGCCTTGATGGCTTCCTTGTGGCATTAAGTCTTCGAGTACACAGAATGAAAGTGTGAAGGAGGATTGGCAGCTTCTCCCTAGATTTCAGAGGATATATCTTAAAGCTTGTTGCTCAGGTAGAAGCCTGACACAGTGGCAGAGACCCCACCAAGATACTCTATTAGGGCAGTGCTAGAAAATGTGGGGTTGGAGCCCTGACACAGAGTCCCCACTGGGGTCTGCAGAAGGGAGCTGCCATCCTCCAGACCCAAGAATAGTAGATACACTGGCAGCTTGCACTCTGTACCAGAAAAGGCCTTAGGCACTCAATTCCAATCCATGCGAACAGCCATGGGTCTACACCCTACAAAACCATGGGATGGAGCCACCCAAGTTTTTGGGACCCCACCCCTTGCACCAGTGTCCCATGGATACTGGATATGGAGTCCAAGATTATTTAGGAGCTTTGAATTTTAATGACTACCTTGATGGGTTTCAGACTTGTATGAGGCCTACTGCCCCCTTTCTTTAGTCTAATTTCTCTCTCTCTCTCTTTTTTTTTTTTGAATGGTAATGTTTACCTAATGCATCTACTATCATTGCATCTTGAGAGTAAATAAATAGTTTCTGAGACACATAAGTAGAAGGAGATGAGTTTCATATTGCCAGAGGCACGTGAACCAGAACAACTCTATCTTGAATAGGAGCTAGCTAAAATGAGGCTGAAATCTACTGGGCTGCATTCCCAAATGGTTAAGGCATTCTAAGTCACAGGATGAGATAGGAGGTCAGCACAAGATACAGATCATAAAGGCCTTGCTGAAAAAACAGGTTACAGTAAAGAATCTGGCTAAATCCCACCAAAACCAAGATGGCGAGAGTGACCTCTGGTTGTCCTCATGACTACACTCTCATCTGCATCAAGACAGTTTACAATGCCATAGCAACATCAGGAAGTTACCCTATATGATCTAAAAATGGAAGGCATGAATGCCCCTTGTTTAGCATATCATCAAGAAATAACCATAAAAGTGTGCAACCATAAAAGTGTGCTGCTCTGTCCATGGAGCAGCCATTCTTTTATTCCTTTACTTCCTTAATAAACTTGCTTTCACTTTACTCTACGGACTCACCCTGAATTCTTTCTTGTGTGAGATCCAAGAACTCTCTTGGGGTCTGGATCAGGACCCCTTTCTTGTAACATCCTTTTGGCGACCATGAGGGACCATTGTAAGGATCCCTGACCCAAAGACTAACTTTGGTTAAGTGGTGGAGTCCTGTAACATCATTTTGGTGACCACAGAAGAACTATAGTGAAAAAGCCTTCAACCCAGTGGCTACCTTTGGGTAAATGGTGGGGTCCTGAAACATCTTTCTGGTGAACCCTTAAGGGACAATACTGAAGACACCCCAGACCCAAAGGAAAATTATCTGCACACACCAGTTGGCTGACTTTGGGTAAGTGTGGTGCATATATCCAGGTAAAGAATGGGATCTGGTTAGAGGTCCAACTTAGAGGGGTTAGAGTCTCTTCTAAGACAGAGAGGGTTGGCCAGGTACAGTGGCTCATGTCTGTAATCCCAGCACTTTGGGAGGCCAGGGCAGGCAGAACATGAAGTCAAGAGATCAAGACCATCCTGACCAACATGGTGAAACTTTGCCTCCACTAAAAATTCACAAATTAGCTGGGTATGGTGGCACACACCTGTAATCCAGCTACTTGAGAGGCTGAGGCAGAAGAATTGTTTGAACCTGCTAAGGTCTTTTAGGCTGACTGACGGTGCCATGGATGCCATGGTAACCCCTGTGACCCTCACATATACCTCTGATGAACTCCTGGAATTAGAAAATCTGAAATAACTGGAAGACCATGAAAAGAAAAAGAATGATCAACCCCTGTGGTGCCTACTTAACTTGAAATATTCTTCCATTGTCCCTTGTTCCTGCCTCAATTAATAAGGCAATTCGACTTTGTAACTAACCTTGGTCAACCTCCTGACTCCAGACCCTATGAACGCCTCCCAGCTTGCAAAGACCACCCTAAACTGTAACTTCTGTAACTTTCCACTGCCTACCCCAAACCTACAAAACCAACTCCTATTCCTCTGCCTTTCACTGACTCTTCTGACTCAGCCTGCCACACCCAGATGAATAAACAGCCATGTTGCTCACACAAAGCCTGTTTGGGGGTCTCTTCATTCAGAGTGTGTGTTTTAACATTTGGTGCCAAAAACCAGGACAGGGGTACTCCGTTGGGAACACCAGCCCCCTGTCCCTGCTCTCCCTCTATGAAGAGACCTAACTATGACCTAGGCTCATCAGACCAGCCCACACTTCCACTCACCATTCTCAGATCAGGTAAGGAGTTTGCCTCAACTCTCTTCTTTAGCTCTTCTCACTACCTGTCACCCTTCTCCTTTCAGTTTTATTTTCCTCTTCCTTTCAGTAGAGACAAGAAGGACAAGACTTTCCATGAGGTTCATGACTGGAAAAAAACCTACATAGGTCATGGAACTGGGAAGACAGTCTCCCCTTGGTGACTGATCATTGCAGAGACATCTGCTCTGGTCACTCACTCATACTCGTAGGTGACGGTCAACGTGAGGGATAGCCCCTTTGACCAATTCACCCTAGGTTCAGACAAAGGTTAGTCTGGGACGCCTTATAAGCTGCTTGGTCATGCATTCACTTTGTCTCCCCCACTCTTCTTAAACTATGGGCAGTCTCCCGCCCTCCATTCCTCCCTCCTGTCTCTTAGCCTGCATTCTGAAAAAATCACAAAGCCCTCCAGCTATCACCTGACCTAAAACCTGAGCATCTTATTTTCTTCTGCAATATCACCTGGCCACAATATAAACTTGACAAGGGGTCTAAATGGCCAGAAAATGGTACCTTTGATTTTTCTATCCTGCAGGATCTAGACAACTTTTGTTGTAAAATGGGCAAATGGTCTGAAATTACCTATGTCCAGGCATTTTTACACACTCCAATCCCTCCCTAATCTCTGCTCTAAATGTAACCATCCCAAATTTTCCTTCTTTCCCTTCTGTCCACCCCTCCTGCCTCTGCCAGTGACCCAAAGTCCTCCTTATCCATCAACCCTTCTGACCTTTCTCCTCCCTGCCTGTCTGAACCAGACCCTAATCCACACTCTAACCACCCATGCAAAGTCTCCCTCCTCTTCCTCTGCCCACAGCCGACCTCTTTATGCCTCTCCTGTCATGTCGTGACTTCATACCCAGTCAGGCTTACAGTTTAGTCCTGTGGCTAACTCCTCCGCCCCTGCCCAACAATTTCCCCTTCAAGAGACAGTGGAGCTAAAGGCATAGTTAGGGTGCACATTCCTTTCTTTTTATCTGACCTTTCCCAGATTAGCCAACAGTTAGGCTCCTTTTCATCAGATCCTACTAAATAGATACAAGAGTTCCAATACTTAACCCAGTTCAATAATCACACTTGGAGTGACTTAAATGTCATCCTTACTTCTACTCTCACCCCTAAAGAACGCTTAATATGCATTTTATCACCGAATCAGCCCCTGACATTAAAAAAGCTATAGAAATTAAAATCTGGCTGTCAAACCCCACAACAGGAATTAATCAACCTTGCCTTCAAGGTGTTCAATAATAGGTAAGAAGCTACCCAGTGACAGTGCATCTCAGAACTACAGATGCTTGCCTCTGTCGTAAGACAAACCCCAGACACACTACTGGCTCATAAAGACTTCAAAGCTCCCAGACTGCCGTGTCCAGCCACCCCTACCCCATCTTGCTTCAAGCGTTGGAAACCTGGCCAGTGGGCCATGGAATGTCCATAGCCTGGGATTCCTCCTAAGTCCTGCCCTGTCTCTGTGGGCCCCCACTGGAAGTCAAACTGTCTGACTCACATGGCTACTCCCAGAGTTCCTGGAGTTCCAACCCAAAGCTCCTAGACTGATTCTTCCCAGATCTCCTCGGCTTGGCAGCTAAAGACTGACACTGCCTGAACATCTCAGAGGCCCCCTGGATCGTCACAGACAACGAACTTCAGGTAACTCTTATGGTGGAGGGTAAGTCCATTCCCTTCTTTATCAACACAGGGGTCACCCACTCCACACTGCCTTCTTTTCAAGGACCTGTCACCTTGACATCCATAAGTATTGTGGGAATTGATGGCAAGGCTTCCCAGGCCTCTCAAAACTCCCCAAGTCTGGTGTCAATTAGGCCAGCACCCCTTTCTACATTCTTTCCTAATCATCCCCATTTGTCCAGCTTCCCTGTTAGGCCAAGATATCCTAACAAAATTGTCTGCCTCCTTAACTATTTCTGGGGTACAGCCACACCTCATTGTTGTCCTCATCCCTGTACCTGTACCTCCCTCAATAGCTCCCCATATGTCCCTCTACCTTAACCCTAGGGTGTGGGACACCACCTCCCCATCCCTTTCTACAAGTCACTCACTCCTCATTATCCCCTTAAAACCTAACCACCCTTACCCAGCCCAGTGCCAGTACCCCATCCCACAACAGGCTTTAAAAGCCTGTTATCACCTGTGTATTACAACATGGCCTTTTAATTCACCCTTCTGCTTCTTCAGCATCTATACTCAAAGGGGTATCTCATATCCCCTTCCAAAGCGCAAATTTCTTCCCTTATCCTACCTGTCCAAAGACCAGACAAATCCTACAAACTAGTCCAAGACCTACAAAAGAAACCTCTCTGATCCCATAGACCAAAAATCCTTCCCCTATTATTCCTTCGTTCTCTATAAAAGGCTTAAGATACTGCTCCCACTTTAGCACTCCCCAACTCCTCTCAACCCTTCTCTTTCTACATAGCAGAAATAAAAAGTTACACCACCAGAATTCTTACACAGGAGGCGGGCCCTCAGGTTGTAGTCTTTTTATTCAAACAACTAAACCTCAAAGTCCTGGGCTGACCCTCATGCGTATGCATGGCAGCAGCTGCTGTCCTTATACTCCGAGAATCTCTCAAAATCACAGGCTATGCCCCACTTACCCTTTACAGCTCTCACAACCTCCAAAGTTTAGTTTCCTCTTCACACCTTACACACATACTTTCTGCCTCTCGTCTTCTCCAACTTTATTCACTATTCATTGAGAACCTCACAGTAACTATTGCTGTAGGTCCTGACTTCAATCCAGCCTCTCACTTAATACCCAACACAAACCCTGAACCCCATGACTGTATCTCCATAATCCATATGGCATCCTCCCTGTTTCCCCACATTTCTTATTTTTCTATTCCAGACTCAGGCTTGCTGAGAAGCCGTGGAAGAGGGGAATGTGGTTTATCAATGGTTTATTGATGGCAGTTCCTCCAAGCCCAGTCAGTTGGCACTGGCCAAAGCTGGCTATGCTGTTTTATCCCACTCATCAGTTACTGAGGCTGCCACATTCCCCTCTTCCACCACTTCTCAGCAAGTTGAACTGATTGCCTTAACCCATGGTCTTACTCTTGCCAAAGGACTACATGTTAATATCCATATTGACTCTAAATACGCCTTCCATATCCTACACCACCATGCTGCCATATGGGCAGAAAAAGATTTTCTCCCCACACAGGGGTCCTCTATTATCAGTGCTCACTTAATAAAGGCCCTCCTTAAGGCTGCTCTCCTCCCAGCCAAGGCCAGAGTTATCTACTGCAGAGGACTCAGGATTCGAGCCAGTCCTAAATAACCCACAGGGCACAGCCCCTTTGAACTCCTATATGGCCGCACCTTTCTTCTTGGGCCTAACATTGCAGACACAAGTCTTAGTGACTATATTCCAGTTCCCCAACAGGCCATACATGAAATCTGCCAGGCTGCTAATATCCTCTTACCCACTCCAGATACCTGGCCATATGAAAACACCAGTGGGTCCATCATTCCAGGATAAAGCTGTGTCCATCAGACAATCAGCCTGACTCCTCCACCTCCTCCTGGAAGTCACAAGTACTCTTCCCCACTTCTCTGAAACTCACTCATATCCCCAAAGTGGAAGAGTAACCCTATATAAACCTAACATACCTTTTATTTTCACTAGGCATCTTTTTCCTAACACCAGTATTTAATGCAGTCACCTCTGCTACTTAAAGCACACCTCAGAAAGTGTCTGCTTCTATTGTTTTTTGTCTACCTGTGCTCAAATTCACTGTACTCATTTACTTTTATATGCTCTGCTTTTGTTTAAGTTACAGATTTACACTTTTCCCCCAGGAAATTATAGCTGATATTTCATGGTTTTACCCTCAGGCTGCCACCCTTAATTCTCTGTTAGAGTGGATAATCTTCAGTGGCAGGGGACTCTCCAGTTCTTCCACCCTGATGAAGTCCTCTGCTTTTCTTTTATACTCACTCTTACTCTCACTCCTATTCTCTGCTCATACCCAATCTTGTTAATTAAAGTGAGTGGTTACTTATAGATACCACATGCTTCCTCAAACAGCATGAAAACGAAAGCTCTCCCTCCACACAGTTACCCTATCAAATCCCACTACAACCTTTAACAGCCGTGGCCCTTGCTGGATCCTTTGGTATTTGGGTTCAAAGCCCCAGCCCCCTGAGAAGACTTTCTCGCCTCACCTTTTCAGTTTACGCTTCCAGTTCTATCTAAGCCAAGGACTTTTTTTTCCTCTGTGGTTCTTCTTTTTACATCTGCCTTCCTATCAACTGGACAGGCACTTATACCCTAGTTTTCCTGGCTCCAAGAATTCAGTTTGCCAATGGAGACAAAAGCCTCCCTGTTCCTTTTGAGATCCCGACATGACACATTGGGTCATTCCATCGGTCCCCTTATTTGTCGGGTTAGGAATTACTACTGCACTCAGCACAGGCATAGCAGGCCTTACCACTTCAATCATCACCTTCCATCGCCGCTCTAATGATTTCTCTGCTAGCATTGCAGAATTAACTCAATCACTATCCCTTCTTCAAGCTCAAGTAAATTCCCTAGCTACATTTATCCTTCAAAACTGCAGTGGTCTTGATTTACTGGCTGCAGAAAAAGGAGGTCTTTGCCTATTCCTAAATAAGGAATGTTGTTTTTATGTGAACCAGTCTGGCCTTGTATATGATGTCATCAATAAATTAAAAGATAGAGCCAAAAGCTCACTAATCAGGCAAATGGTTATTCTGGGCCTGGCTGGACTGGCTGGACACTCTCTAAGTGTCATAGCTTCTTCCAGTCCTTAGTCCTCTGATACCTATCTTTCTCTTTCTCTTATTTGGACCCTGTGTTTTCCAATTAATCTCTCAATTCCTACAAAATCATATACGACCAATAACCAATCAGTTGATACAACAAATGCTCCTTCTAACAACCCCACAATATCATCCCCAGCCCCAAGATCTCCTGGCAGTCTAACTTGTTTTCCATTTTAGGTTTCCACGCTGCCTCCTATCCCACTCAAAGAAGCCCAGAGAAACATTGCCCCATAACCCCTCTGTGCCGGCCTTCCTAATATTCCACTGCCCTCCACTCTTTACTTCTTTTTTCTTTATATTACTAATATAAAAAGACAGGAATGTAAAGTCTTTTAGGCTGACAGATGGTGCAATGGATACCACGGCAACACCCGTGACCGGCATGTATGCCTCTGGATGGCCTCCTGGAATTATAAATCTGAAGTAACTGGAAGACCATGAAAAGAGGAAGAATGATCAACCCCTGAGGTGCCCAATTAACTTGAGACATTCTTCTTTTGTTCCTTATTCCCGCCTCAGTTGATAAGGCAATTGGACTTTGTAAACGACCTTGGTCAACCTTGTGACTCCAGACCGTATGACCCCCTCCCAGCTTGCAAAAACTGCCCTAAACTGTAAATTCTGTAACTTTTCACTGCTTACCCTAAACCTAAAAAAAACAACTCCTATTCCTCCACCCTTTGCTGACTTTCTTTTTGGACTCAGCCCACCTGCACCCAAGTGAATATACAGCCACGTTGCTCAAACGAAGCCTGTTTGGGGGTCTCTTCATAATATTCTTTGTGGAATAATCTGCCTTTCACTCTCTGCTGATGGCTGCAGGTGACAGGGTTAGGCATGTGCAGGATTGTAGGACACAGGGAGCTTTTTCCTCCCTAAAAGGGGAAACTTGAGAGCTGTTAAGACTGCTAGAAGGAGTCCCTTCCCAACAGCAGCTGCCTGAACTTTTCAGTATCACTGCAATGAGTGGGTCTTTTTCTGGCAGGGTGGGGAGTGACTCACCTTCCCCACCCTACCACAGGCAATGCTTTCCTTTTGCTCGTTTCCCTTTCTTATCTTGCCCATTACTCAAGGTGAACATCTTGCCCAGAGACCACACATCAAAACTCCTGGTCAGAGGTTGGATTGATAATAACATGGCCCAACTAGGGGCAAGTTTGAGCCTTGCTGGATTTAACATTGGGTACTAAGCAGAGTGGCTAATGTCTGTTTTGTCACACATATTTTGCTCTGACCAGACGAGAAAAAGATAGTTTTCCTTTGTGATGTGGCTTGGCCCCCAGGGCTGTGGTGCAGCCAGCCGGGTCACTAAGGCTGCTAAGGGAAAGGGAACCCAGAAGCCTGGCATGCCGGCAAAAATGTAAGAACTTCTTACCTGTCAGACTTCTGACCATTCTCTTTCTCTCTTTCTCTCAATCTATCTTTCTCTCTGTGCAAACCAGTTGAATCAATGGTAAAAATCATTGTTTATCTCCTATAAAGTTTTAATTAATGGGAAAAAAGGATTTACGAGGCTAATCTTGAGCTCTAGAGAATTTGGTATGCTTTGTGTTTCTTTCTGTATTGTTCTATCATAACGAGGGGTACCTTATAATAGAACATGGGCTTAGGACACCTGTAAGCCTGTTTTTCAAGACAGGCCATCAAACTAGTCAATCATGTCCTTGGGAGCTTGACTGTGTAACCACATTGCAGTACTTTCTCTTGGTCTCTGCCATCATAATGGTGGCCTGGGTTCAGGGTTCAATTCCAGGCTTAGGGGATAATCTTTTATCTCTGTCAAGGTACTTACATGTATTATGTGTGTGTAATATAAAAGGGCTTTAATTAATTGGTTTAAAATAATAACAGCTTACGTGAAATATTTTGTCAGAAAAGGAAAAAGTGTAATGCCTTTTAGTTCATGTAACTTAAGTAATCTTTGGAAAATAAAAACAGTTTTAAAGATTATTGGTAAAATAAAGACATTTGGTCTAAATTATGAAGGTCAGATATTAAGTTTGCTAAATGCTTTAAGGTCAAAAACTGCTTCTTTGACTTTTGAAAATTGTTCAATTTACCTACCTTGGAGACGTTAGATTCTAGATAAGGGCTGGGGACATGTGGAGTTAGCCACGTGCCCTAGCTATGCTGGAGAGTCAACCCTTATCTGCACTTCTGCCTGGTGTGTCCTAGGCTAGGCTCCACACCTAGTCCATAATTAAAATCCAGAACTTACCAAGGTTTTAACCAAAAATAAAAGTTGCTAAGAGTTAACATTATAACATGTAATTGAGACTACTGGATAAACAGTTTAACACACAAGCTGAAATGTTTTTGGTAACAAAAATTATAAGAAGTCATGGGAATCTGAATTTTTTCTTGTCTAGATTAAAAGGTTAAAGGATTGTTTTAAGTTAGATAGGAAAAATCTAAAGGTTTGAACAAGTTGTGGAAGGTTAAAACAATCAATTGTAAGAGACTCTGTATGTGGATATTGGCTAAAGTTAATGGGGTATTATTCAGTTTTTCTGTAAATCAAACATTGGAATAAAAGCAAAACAGGTTTTTTCTTAGAGCAAATACATGCTTTCTTAGAGCAAATACATGCTTATGATCTACTCTTTAGCAAAATTTGTAAAGGGTTATAAAAGGTTTGTAACATCTTGCCTATTGTCAAACTGATTAAGATCGGATACATTTATCTATAAGGTTATTAAGAATTGGTTTTGACATCAATAATGCACTAATACAACAGTGACATTTGGCTTATTTTGTATAAAAATAAAACAGGAAGCATTATGAAATGTGAAATGGTGTTTGGCTTTCTTTGGGCTGTATTTGTATAAATCTGTCATTGGTATGTGTTCCAAAGTTATAAAAGACTCCTATAATTCTGATATAACATTGTATGTTATTAATGGTTATAATTATTATATAAAATCATTGTATGTCACAGTGGATGACAAAAACAGGATCAAAGGACAACAAACAGAAAATAGTAATAAATATGGTTAATATTTATCCAACTACAACAGTAGCCATTTTTAATGTCAGTAATCTATATGTTCTAACTAAAAAACTAAAATTGCTAGGGGAAAAAAAAAACAAACTATATGTAGTCTAGAAATCTCACTTTAAATATAAAGGTACTTTAAATATAAAGTGATTTTTTGGTAGAATATGTACAGTTTATACCTATAGTTACTTTAAATTAGAAATAGTTACTTTAAATTAGAATTTAAAGTAACTGGATTGAGGATATACCACACTTACACTAATAAAAAGAAATGGGAAGTAACTATATTCATTTCAAACACAGCAGACTTCAAAGCAAGGAAAGTTATCAGGGATTAAAAAAGGGACTTATAATAATAAAATAGTTTATTCTTCTATTATCATTAAAAAAGCATAACAATTTTTTTTTTTTAATAATGACTATTTTTATTTCCTGAATTTAAGGATCACCATCAAACTGCGTAATTTCTTCACAAATACAAATATCTAACATCATAATGTTGAGCTGGTTGGAAAGTCAGTATTAAGCATATTTGAAATTTGTAATATTTTTAGCATCTCTAATTCTTTTTTTTTTTTTTTAACAATTCTCAACATGTAAGCACCTAAAAGTAGTGTGTCAAAATACATGAAGAAACAAAATGATAGAACTACAAGGAGAAATCCAGTAAGTTCTCACTTAATATTGTCAATAGGTCATTGAAAACTGTGACTTTAGGTAGAGTAGCATTCCACATAAGAAAACCAATTTTACCATAGACTAATTGATAAGTTCCTGTGGCGTACAGGATGTTGTTTTGCTTAAGTCACTTTTTAAGAACCTATCAATGATAATATATGAGGAATTACTATATATAAATACACATGGTTGGAGACTTCAATAATCCTGTATTGAAAATGAACAGATCCAACAGCCAAAAATCAGTAAGGACATAGTTGGACTAAATAACATCACCAATCCTAAGTAATGGATATTACTTAGGAATGTCTACATTACTAAGTAATGTAGGCTACTTCATTTAACAACAACAGAATACACATTCTTCTCAAGCTCTTATGAAATATTCACTAAGATAGACCACATTCTGGGCTATGAAACATAACTGAGAAAATTTCCAAGAATAGAAATTATATAATGTCTGCCCTCAGACCACAGTGGAATTAAACTAGAAGTCAATAACAGGAAGATAATTGGAAAATCTCAAAATATGTGAAGATTAAACAAAACACTTCTAAATAACATATGGGGCAAAGTGGAAATTTTATGAAAAATTTAAATGAAAATTAAAATGTAGCATCTAAATTTGTGAGATGCAGCAAAAGCAGGACTTAGAGGAAAACATATGGCATTAATGCATATTAGAAAGGAAAAAATCAATAATCTAAGCTTTTACTTTAGGAAACTAAAATTAAAATAGCAATTTAAATCTAAAGGAAGCAGAATAAATGAAAAATGTTAGAACAGAAATCAGCGAAATTATAAAGAGGATATCAACAGAGAAAATAAACAAAACCAAAAGCTGTTCCTTTCAAAAGATCAGCAAAATTGATGAGCCTTCTGCCAGGCTAAGATAAAAAATAGGACACAAATTACTAATAATAGAAATGAAGGAAGAAACATTACTGCAAGTCTTACAGATATTAAAGGGATCAAATAGGAATATTATTAATATGAACAATACTATGCCCACAATTTTGATAATCTGATGAAATAGCCCAATTCCCTAAAAGATACAATCTACTCAAATTCACACGATTAAATAGATGCACAGTGGTGCATGCCTGTCATCCCAGCACTTTGGGAGGCCAAGGTGGGCAGATCACGAGGTCAGGAGTTGAAGACCAGCCTGACCAACACAATGAAACCCTGTCTCTAATAAAAATACAAAAAAATTAGGTGGGTATGGTGGCACACGCCTTTAGTCCCAGTTCCTTGGGAGGCTGAAGCACAAGAATCACTTGAACCTGGG
>NW_016107340.1:7137794-7187034 GCF_001604975.1 Cebus imitator | reverse complement strand
AAAAAAAAAAAAAAAAAAAAAAGAAAGCCCCAAAACAAGATGGGTTCACTGGTGAGCTCTATCAAACACTTAAGAAAGAATTATATCAATACCTTACAATCTCTTTAAAAGGATAGAAGCAGTAGAAATATTTTGTCTTATTCTACAAAGCTATTATTACCCTAATCCCCATACCAGACAATGACATTACAAGAAAACTACAGACAAATATTTCTCAATATTTCTCATGAATATAGATGCAGAAACTATCAAAAATAGCAAATTGAATCTAACAATGTATAAAGGATGTTAAACACCATAACCAAGAGGGCTTTATTTTAGGTTTGCAAGGCTGTTTCAACTTTCAAAAATCAATTATATAATTTATTTCATTAACAGGCTAAAGAAGAACAAAATCACAGAATTACCTCAATAGCTTCAGAAAATGCATTTGACAAAATCAAACACCATTTATGATAAAAACTCTCATTAAACTAGAAAGAGGAGAACTTCCTCAACTTGATAAAAAATGTCTGGCACAAACCCACACCTAACATCATACTTAATGGTGAGGAAATCAAAGCTTTTCCACTAATGTTGAGAACAAGGCAAGAACGTCTTTTCTCACCGCTGTTTTTCAACCTGATATGCAAAATTCTGGCTATGCTATTTAAAAAAATTTTTTTAAGAACACAACATTTTTAAGAAGACAAAGAGCTCCAAAAAAATAAAACTAGTAAGCAATTATAGCAAGGCTGCAAGAGATAAGGCTAATATACAAAAGTGAAATGTTTTCTTAGATATCAGCAACGAATAACTGGAATTTGAAATTAAAAGCACATTATCATTTACATTGGCACCCCCAGAAATGAAATGGTTGGGTATCAACCTAATAAAGTATGTATAATAGTGATATGCAGATAACTACAAAACTGATGAATGAAATCAAAGAAGAACTAAATAAAGAGATATATCATGTTCATATACAGTATAGGAAGACTTAATATTATTAAGACGTCAGTTCCTCTCAACTTGAGCTATATATTCAAGCCAAATCCCAATCAAAATCCCAGTAAGTTATTTTGTGGATATTGACAAACTAATTTTAAAGCTTATGTGAAGAGGCAAAAGAGGCCAGAACGATACTTAAATAGAACAAAAAGTAACAGGACTGCCACCACCTGACCTCAAGACTTACTAAAAAGCTACAGGAATTAAGGCAATGTGATTTTGGTGAAATAATGGACAAATGAACGGGACAGAATAGAGAGCCCAGAAGTAGACTCATTTAATTACAGTCAACTGATCTTTAATAAAGAACAAAGGCAATTCAATGGAGAAAGTATAGTCTTTTCAACAACTAGTGCTGTAACAACTAAACATCCACATCCGAAAGAATGGATCTAGATGCAGCCTTTACACAAAAATTAGCTCAAAATGAATCATGAACCAAAATGTATAACACAAAACTGTAAAATTTCTGGAAGATAACATAGGAGAAAATCTAGATGACCTAGAATTTGGTTATCATTTTTGATGTAACACCAAAGATACAATTCATGAAAGAAGTAATTAATTAGCAGGACTTAAAATAAAAAACTTTTCTGAGTAAGACTCTGTTAAGAGAATAAAAAGAGAAATTCTCCATGATGTGATTATTAATTACTACTGAAGAACATCTTGATTGCTACCATTTTTTCATAGAAATTCAGGTTTTTGTGTGTACATGTTTCCAAATAATGTAGGTAAATACCAAGAAACACAATTACTTAATCATATAATAAGACTATGTTTTGCTTTCTAGGAAACTTCCAGTCTGTCTTCAATATGACTATCCCATTCACATTCCTACAAGCAATGACAGAGAATTTCTATTGCTTCGTAAACTTACTAGCATTTGATGTTGTTTTTGCTGATTTTTAATGGCTCTGTATATACTTAGGCCATTTGCCTGTGTCTTTGTTACGAGTTACAAATTCTTCTTCTATTTTATCTTTTGGTTTTAAACTTTAAGCAAAATAAGTTTTGAGATGCAGAGTTTTAAAACTATTTTATCATTTTTTTTCTATCATGGCCTTGGGCATTTGGGTCATATTTACAAACATATTTCTGCTTACTAGATAATTAGAAGAAATTCTACTATGACTTATTCTAATAACATCACATTTAAATGTATATATTTTGTCAATGTATAAATTTGGAATCAACTTTATTTAAGAGGATGGTATAATTTCAGCTTTTTTTCTTTCCAGATGACCATCCATCTTCATGACACTTATAGAATATCTTTCCCTACGAATAGAAGAGTGTAGAAATATTTTCTCCCTTTTTTCCTCATTGACTTATGACCAGGCTCCAGCTGGTCATTCTGTGTTTTTCAAGAGAAGTCAGAGGCAATTGAATGTGTGTGTGTGTATATATGTATATACATGTATGCATGTGTGTACACACATATATATATACACACACACACATTTAATTGCCTCTGGCTTCTCTAGAAAAACACAGAAAAAGTAGACAATATCAATTTCCTACATTTTCTATGAGTATTAAAATGAGATACCCTGATTGCCTGGTAAAATACTAAATACAAAATTTAGTGTTCATTCAATGGTGTCTATCATTAATATTATTACATACTGATAATTATGTTCTTAGAAACTAATAAGGCAAAGGAAAAAAGTTAATGAAATATATTTATGACAACTTACCCAAATAATGTGGAATTATATATCCTACAAGACCCTTGTCTCCCACAGCTATCGGAGGACCACTTCATGCATGTTCTATCAATCAGAGCACCAAAATATATTGGAGCTAGAAGTCCTCCTGCAACAGAAGAGAAGATGTCAATACAATAACATATTTCAAATATGTCTGGATAATATTTCACATTGATTCATAATGGATAAAGTAAAAGTTATCCTCCAAAGTTATTTTGGAGGATTCTTCTACTGTTTTGGCCTAAATCTGCCCAAGAATCAAGATTATAAGGAATCTCAAAGTTCCAAATCATATAGTAATGTTATAGACATCTTTTATCTATGCTTTCCTCTTTATACATATAGGGAAGAAGAAGCATTATGTGCCTGTACATTGTGTGCCTGTTCTTCTTACAATACCAATTAGCTTCAATCTGATTAGTTAAAAGAAGAATGTTGTTAGTAAAACAAGAATGTTATATTGTTTCATACGGGATGTTACTTAGGCAAGGAAAGCTGGAACTGGGGAGAAGTATATCTTTATGTTAAAAGCAAAACATTCTCAGCTTAAAGGCTGTAAAGGCAAGACTTTTTTCAACACTATTTTAAGAAAATTAAAATATGAGCTCTCCCACCAGCACCCCATCCCCAGAGAAGCACGGGCCCAGATTCAGAGATTGATTAGCTCTTGGCAAGTTATACTTCTTTTTGGGCTCACAGCTCTACATCCCCCTTCTTGGTGTCATTTGTGCCTATAATCCAGCATTTTCTCACTACTGATTTTGCAGATTTCTAAATACTGCTGAAGCAACCAAAGCTTTCCAAGTTAGGGACTATGGTGCTAAATTTTATTTGTTAGTTCTCATCATTGTTCTGATCACAATAATGCATATGTTTTCAGTGTTCAATCTTTTAGTCAATTTTTATTTGTAGTGCATTATTTTGCACAAGTGGGGCTTTTCAGGAACACATATGTTGTTTATGGTAGAAGTGTCCATCTGCTCCTAATACTACTTTAATAAACTCTGAGATTGACTCCTGGTTCTAAGCATAGGTATTTTTTTTTTCCCTGAGATGGAGTCTCACTCCATCACACAGGCTAGAGTGCAGTGTTGCAATTTCAGCTCACTGCAACCTCCATTTCCTGGTTCAAGTGATTCTCCTGCCTCAGCCTCCCGAGTAGCTGGGATTACAGGAATGTGCCATTATGCTTGGCTAATTTTTGTATTTTTAGTAGAGACAGGGTTTTGCCATGTTGGCCAGGCTGGTCTTGAACTCCTGACCTCAGGTGATCCATCCGCTTTGGCCTCCCAAAGTGCTGGGATTACAGGTGCAAGCCATCCCACCTGGCCTACCATAGGTAATCTTATCAAAATTTTAGTGACATAAGAGCTGTCCTTCAGATAGTAGCACTGAAATATTCATGACTTTATTTTGTTCTTTTTTTGTGTTGTGATGAATAATTTTATTTTGTCACATAAAAATCATAGTGATCCATATATCACAATTTTACTAATTCCATGTACTTTTAACAGTACTTTTACTTTTCTCACTCTGAGAATGAGAAATCTTAGAATGACAAAGAATTGAGGCCATTGAATATGAGGAAAACTGGTACTAAGAAAATGAGTGAGAAATTTGCTGGTATCAAAAATCACAGTTGTCTTCTAGAAAATGAAAAATATATGCCAACAATTTACTACTGCAATTTAAAAACTTCTCATAAACCATTTTATAAATAACTCTTTGAGTTTAATACATTATAGGCCTTCCACAATTTACAAATATATTGTATTCAAGACAATTATTTGTGAATTGGAAGTTTGGTACTCAGTGTGTATTTTTCCCATAGAAGCATTTAGAGTCTGTTGTGCCATATACTGAGCACATCAAAATAGGATGCTCAGAATTTGAATGGCAAAATTCATTTTTTTCTATTTCATATTGCCAAATATATTGCTCCTACTGTCATTTCCACATATCATAAGGACTCCTAACTACCCAGATTCTATTTTCAGCTTCTGTGGCTCAGCTTCTAGGAGTGAGGTATCTCCATTGAATCTGGAGGTAGAGAACTGCCAGGATATACAGAGGCTGGTGATCAGAGACACAGAAAAGGGAATACTGGGAAGAGAACCAGTGGACCCCTACAGCATCTTCATCTCCTCTCGCCTATTTTCTTTATATTTCTTTTTCTTTTAACCTTTGAGGATTTGTGAACTTCTCATCAAATATGCTACTTGAACAACTTCTCCACTGTAATTTGGCCATAGAGTTATACTTTTTTCCTTTACTCGTGAAGTTTCCAGAAATCGACCCCTCCCATGTTCTTTTCCTTCTGCTGTCAAAGGTTGCCAGGATCAGTCCCAATCCCTAGATGAATGATGCCCTTTTCCTACTTTCTGGGAATAAGCACATAAGATTTACAGTCCTTACAAAGGAGGATTCATAAGGATTAGGCTACATATTGCTTAACAATAACAGGCATCAGTGTGCTAAAAATGGTAAACGGCAAGGAAGGTAGTAATAGCCTAAACATTTTTCTCATCACTTTTAAATATTTACAAATAAACCTTTAGCCTTTAGAGTCTACATTCTTACTCTTTGCCAACGGAAACACGATTCTTTAGCTTTCCTTTATTCAGAATGCTCTTTTAATCAAAAATCACCAGTTTTAGAGTCTGAGTTCTCATTTCCTTTTGCATTAACTGCTGCTAAAGCTTAGCTGCCCAGCCTTACAGGACCAGGCAGTGTAAAGTGGCACAGTTAATGTCAGCTCCTGTTGTTTGGTACAACCTCAGCCTGGCCAGATTCCCAGGCCTCCCAAGCTGCTTTAGGCCTTCCCTAAATAATGTTTCAGTTTAGAAGGAAGGTCCTCCACTCAACCTACCTGGAATAAATATTTGTAACTTTCTGAAAGAAGGAAACTTGGAGAACCACCTGTCTTTTGATGGTTTTTTATTAAGAGAGACTGTGATAAAAATAAGATAATTCCTCAGTCTAAACAGATAGGCTTGAAGTAGAATTAACAGTTAAAATACTATTTTAAGTCACAATTTTCCTGTCTCTTCTTATTTTCATAGATCGCAAAAAATAATGAATCTTACTTATTCCTTTAACTTTCTCATAATTGAAAATTAATTACATTTAGTCTTTAATCTTTGAGAAGAATATTTATATCTCAAATTTATGGTCTATGTATTCATCATACCTACTGATCGTAACAACATTGCATGGAAACCCACTGCAAGTGATTTCAATTCAGGTTGAACAAGCCTGAAATAAAATAAAGGCAAAGAAACATTAAACATTATTAAAATATTAAACTAAGCATCAAAACATTTCTCAGTATCATTTTTCTTCATGATAGAATAAAATCCCTCAAGTGAATGGCCCACATTATTTAAAGTTATATTATCAGTTGTTTTAAAAGGCAGACACTAGAATGATAAATAATAATTATTACTTCCTTCTTTGTTGAACGCATAATGATCTCAAGACAGTTTAATGAATATTTTCACATTTGGTCCTTATGAAAATCCTATGAGAAAGTTTAGAACAGGTTTTCTATGTCCATTAAATTAACTGATTTTGTGTGGTTTATTCAGTCCTGATAGCTCATATCTTATACTCTGATAGCTATCAGTCCTTATAGCTCATATGAAAAGATCAGATATTTGTTCTGAGGATAGATCTTAGCAGACCTCTTTTTACCACCTTATTTCTGTTATCAATGTTAATGAAAAAGCTTGCTAATATGATTCATAAATAACACAATATATCCAGAGGAGTCAAACATGTTTTCTGTATTCTAGTGTCTAATGTATCACTGCCATCTTAAAAGTAAGGAACACTTTTATTTTATTTTATTTTATTTTATTTTATTTTTTGAGATGGAGTTTTGCTCTTGTTGCCTAAGCTGGAGCGCAATGGTTCAATCTCGGCTCACTGCAACCTCTGCCTGCTGGATTCAAGCAATTCTCCTGCTTCAGTCTCCTGAGTAACTGGGATTACAGATGCATGCCACCACATCCAGCTAATTTTTTGTATTTTTAGTAGAAATGGGGTTTCACCATGTTAGCCAGGCTGGTCTCGAACTCCTGACCTCAGGTGATCCACCCACCTCAGCTTCCCAAAGTGCTGGGATTACAGGCGTGAGCCACTGCGACAGGCCAGGAACACATTTATATTCTTGCTTAGAAATTCACTTACTCCTGCATTTAGAAAGCTATTTCCACTATTTTGTTTTTCCGTGTTCAATGAATGTTGCTACCATCGCCATGATAACATAACACCTACCAAGTGAAATGAAATAATAGTGCAGTAGTGGAGGGGATGGTTTGGGGTAGGGAGAGTGACCAAGATTCAAAATTCCATTTTTACTGAAATATTGAATTAATTGATGAAAAGATGTTTTTCCCCTGAAAACATCTTTTCATCAGTTAATTCAATATTAACTGATGAAATAAAACTAGATGACTATTTTATTTTCAGAACTAATTAGCTGTAATCATTCAACAGTTACTAAGCACCTCCTAGGAGACGCTATGCTAGTCATGTTCTTCAGCATAAAGAGATAAATGATACTTCCTCTCAACTGAGTGACTAGAAGTAAGTGATTTAACCTTTCTTAGCCTCAGTTTCCTTGTTTGCTAAGTGAGGATAATAATACTTATCTCATATGTATGAGATTAGTATTGAAAGTTATGAAAAATTAACATGATGAGCTAACACTGTAAACGTCAATTTTATTTACATGTAATTTCCCCTTAAATCTCGTAGAAGAGCTACCATTTATTAAGGTTCCCAAAAGCTTTCAAAAGCACTTATAATATTAAAAGGAGCAAACATTAAGTTAAACATAATAAAAGTTAAACATATAGTTATTTATTAGGAGACAAAAATAAATAAATAAATAAAAAGGAAAGTATTTTAGCTCTGCTTTTGCACAGGACAGCAACACTTTGCTAGCCCCGTTGAGGGCAATGAAGACAGTGAAGCCATGCCTACTATTTAAGGAAGTTTCTTTCATAGGGAGATTGTTATGAGGAAATTATCAGGAATAAGTTACCTTATCTATTGAGGTCTCTCTCAAGGGAGATTTTGGGAAGGGAGAGATTTCAGTTCATTCCTGGTTCTGTTCTCTGACAAGTGACTGACATGTATATTTCATTGTAATTGATTTTCAGTGGTGGCTGTACCCTGTCTGCATACTACACACAAAACAGGCAAGCTGACATTTGTTGTCAACTTGAATTTTGCCCAGGGAAAAGATTATCATGCAGAAGAATTTGGGGGACTTGCAGATAGAGATAATATTTTCCTAAAAGTTGGCTTAAATTCTTCAACAATTCAGTGGAAATGATGGATGCGTGTGATATAGTAACATACATGTACAACAACAATCACACACACTCCCTTCTGCATTCACATGCATGCACACTTACACTACTCCCCGCATGCTCATACTCACCTGCTCACTCACATGCACACACCCATGTATCATTATAATGTAAGATATTTATCATTGTTATGTGACTCCTGCTTTACATGTGATATTGAGCAGCTCTGTATTTTGATAGGCCTCTCACAGGCTGAATTCATCACTAAAGCACTCTGTGAAGCTAAATAAGCTATTTCATTTAATTATTGAAAAATATATTCTTAATACAACAGATGTAATTTAAATGGATTCTCTGTTATCATCATTAATGACAATAACTCATCAGAACCTGCTGTTTCTTGAGACATTCCCAGTTAGACCTAATAAAAGCCTATCAATAGGCAATAGAGATACAGAATGCTTTTCTTATTGTTTGCAAAAGATGGAAGAAAAGCTCTAAGTCATTCCATAGCTAAGCCAGATCATTGAAATGTAAATTTTTAAAAAGTTTTAAAACACTGCCCTCTTTAGGGCCATTTAAGATTAACATTTTGTTAGTCATAAGCTTACATGATACCCACACCTCTGTAAACAGCAAGATCCCAAGATTTTGAGACAGCTGCGGATACCAAGGTGTCATCCCAGGTGGTTTAGTATATCCCTTAATTCCACTCACTCCTCCACTTCTTTCATGTCACTTAAGCCTTCTATTTTGCTTAAGGAAACTCATGTCTGTTACCAGCAAAATCTTTACATTTATATTCTTTACAATCTTTTCATGTTTTTGCTGTAAACAAAGCCTATCTCCCAATGACTCTCTTTCCGTGCAACTATCTCAAGTGAGGTCTGTTTTCTTCCTATATCCTGTGTATTACTGGGCCTGAAATGTAGTTGTCCTTCTTGATCATTTTTTACCACTTCCATACCTGAGTCCCTCCTCTGAAAAGACCTCTAGATTCCCGGAAGAGGTGCACCACCCTAATATACCATACTCTAACCTTTCTGTTGAACATAACTATGGATAGGCACATCACCACTCCCACCAATCTCTGACGATTTTTATTAGAAGGTCTCTATCATTTTTGTCAAAATTTCCGCCACTTTTTGTAATTGTTTCAATATCCATGCAGATCATTCTCCCAATGCTCTGGCCTTCCAGTGTCTTGACCTCTTCTCTGGAAATCTTACCTGTTCCACCCATAGTCAGCCCATCAGAACACACTTGAAATTCTACATTTTGAGCGTCACTGTCCTTACAACCACCTCCTAACTTTAAAATTTACTCCCTTTAATACACCTGCTGCAACAATCCTCAGCCCCATATAGCTCTTCAGGCCCTTGATTCCTCAGACTATTCACAGGCTATCTGTAGTTTCACCCCTCCACTTCCTTTCTCAATGTGATCTCTCATTATAGCCACTCTCCTGAATATATCCAGTGCTTTTTTCCCGTTTCATCCTTTATTGTTCTAAACAAACAAAAAGGCTTTCCTCTAACCCTCTGCTTCTTCTGTACCTATATACAAAGAGCTAGATTGCAGGAGAAAATAATTCAAGCATGCTGACAGGACTCCCTTTAAGTTCTAAGCATGAACATTCAGGGGGGCTCCAGGGCAATTCCGCAATACGTAGTTTACTGGTACATTTTCCCAGTCATTATATTCTTCCAGTCTTCAAGATTGCTAGTTCATGTGTCCTGATCTCATCCCACCTCTTTCTTTTCTTCTGCCCTATTCGCAGCTGATTATCATGCTTTTTATTTAATAGAGAAAATACAAGCAATTAGAAAATAATTTAAATACTCTTGCACCACTACTGCTACACATTTACTTGCCTTTTACCCACACAGAAAACCTTCCCTTCTACTACAGAGTATAAAACTGACTGTCCTTGTTTAAATCTCTCTGCATCTTCTTCTTTAATTGCTCCACTTCTCTCCTGGGTTAACAAGTGCCTTTTTCTCTACCTGATAAATCTTATCAGTATGCAAGCATGCTATTATATCTAGAATTAGATATAAACATAACTTTTGATGCCACAACCCTTCCAGCTACCATACCATTTCTCTGCTTCTTTTCATAACACTTTTCCTGAAAAGAATTTTCCATACTGGCTGTTTGCACTTTCCCTTCTTGCATTTTCTCGATTCCTTACTAAACAGCCTTTTTCCCATCTCTCATCTTCACGCACTACTTTTGTTTAGGTTAAGTGACCAGCACATAATGACACCCAATGGTCACTTTCTAGTCTCTAACTCCTGTAAGCTCTCAGCAACCCTTGAAGCAATTGCTTCTCCTTCCTTCTTGATATATGGTTAATTAGGCTTTGGGGACACTCCCCATTCCTAGTTTTTCCCATAGGAACTCCTTTGCAGTTTTCTTCATTGATTTTTCCTTATACTATTGATCTCTAAACTTAGAGTGGCTGACTCTTGGTCCTAGGATCTTGTTTCTGGCTGTACTCTGTCCCTAGAAGATCTCATTAATTCCATGGATGTAAACACCATCTGTATATTTCTCAGTCTGAAATGCATGTTTGTGGCTTCAAACTTTCTCCTGAATGTTGGATTGCATATGTGGCATTGTTGTTAGGTATCCAGAAGACAGCTCAGATTTTTGGAGATAGGACAAATTCTTGCTTCTCCACTTGCTGCAACCTATTCTTCCTTAGTGTTTCCCGTTTTGTTCAATAGTACCACCATCCTTCCAGAATACAGCCAGAACCCTGGGATCATCTTTTCTCTTTTTCAAATGCTACATTCAACCTATCAGCAAATCTTATTGGCTTTACATTAAAAAACAAAATAAAATGAAGACCGGAACCCAAATCACTTTACATTCTAACACTGCATCCTCATTCAAGCCCTCATATTGTGAAAAAGAATCAAAGCCTCTGTTTTTTCTGATTTCATTATCTTCCCAGAACATACTCCATGCACAGTCAGAGGGATCTAGTTAGGTAAGTCAGCTATGCATTGCTAATGCTTAATGCCCCTGGGGCTTCTCAACACATTTAGAATAAACTCCAGTGTCTTTCCTGTGACCCATATGATCTGGACCATTCCAGCTCTCTCGCTGTACATTTTCTCTCTCTCTCTTCCTCATACACTTTTTTCTGACCTTGTATTATACATGTGGAGTATGCTCTACACCAGGGCTTTTGTCTTTGCCCTGTCTTAACTAGATTGTTCTTCCCTGTCCTTATTTAGCATGGTTTGTCCCTTCACTCTTCATGTCTTCATCAAAGGACTTCCAATGTACAATATCTGAACTAGTGTCTCTTACCTATCCCACTTTTTTCTTTTCTTACTGTAATTTATTTTTTTCTAGTGTTTCACAATTACTTATTTTATATATTTACTTGCTTCTTTGTTGGTTCTCCTACACCCATCCACTCCCCCATTCCCTATCCCCACAGGGAAGCTAGTGAAGTTCTATCACCTTTTTTCACAGGGGCATCCTCAGTACATAGAACTGTACCTGACACGTATGAATATATAATAAGGAAATGTCTTCCCTCCTATGTAGCCTTGTTTTAACAATGACTTAACAGTGTTTGTTATTATTAAATTTGGTCTACTTATTAAAATCATAAGTAGACCAAAGTTTATATTTTTGTCTATAGTCAGTTTCATAAATTTTCTTTCAATAAAATCAAAGGCTGTTGAGAGATTAATAATTAATGTTTTTGAGAAGTGACAATGATTTAATTACTTTCTTAAAAAATAAAATATAGCTATTATAAATAATGAAACAGTGTTTTTTCTTTTTTATATTTTTTTCTTGCCAATATATATATTTTTAACTTTTATTTTAAGTTCAGAGGTATATGTGCAAGTTTGTTATATAGGTAAATTTGCGTCATTGGTGTTTGTTGTATAGAATATTTCATCACCTAGATATTAAGCCTACTACCCATTTGTTATTTTTCCTGATCTTCTCCTTCCTCTCAACCTCCACCCTCTGATAGGCCCCGATGTCTTTTGTCTCCTTCTTATGTGTCTATGTGTTCTCATTATTAGGTCCTGCTTATAAACAGAATATGCAGTATTTGTTTTTTTGTTCCTGCATTAATTCGCTAAGGATAATGACCTCCAGCTCCATCCATTTTCCTGTAAAGGGCATAATGTCATTCTTTTTTAAAGCTTAATAGTATTCCATGGTGTATATGTACTACATTTTCTTTACCTACTCTACCCTAGATGGGCATTTAGGTTGATTTCATGTCTTTGTTATTGTGAATAGTGCTGCAATGAACATACACAAGCGTTTTTTTTAAACGCTTTTTGTCCCATGAAATAGTATAAATTAAGATCCTAAAACCTGGTGAGATGCAAATTAGTAAAGAGTTTTGAGGTGATTTTCTGTAAGTTAATAAATCTGTAATTTGGCAAATATAAAACATTCTCCTTTTGAGTAGACAATATTTTATATGTAGGTGAAGTTATATCTGTAAAATAGATTAGTATGAGTAATTTGATAAGATCTGAGGGCAGAGTTAAATTTAAACAACTGTAAACTCAGTTTACAAGTCTATATACATTTTAACAAAAGTTAAAACACTTTTGGTTTTTTTCCCCCTATGATGTCATGCTGTTAGCTGACAGTGAACATGTGATCAACTATGTTGGTTTTAAAAGTAATAATTAGACATTAAGCCAGGTCAACACACTTATTCATGTACTTTTTTGAAGATATACATGCACGTTTTTATATGTTTCTAGTTTTTAGGTGATTGAATGATCAACTTGGTCACTAGGGCATGCATTTCTCCCTAACTCTCCATTCTTATCTTGTGCTACACTCGTCTCAATATGTTTCAGTGAACCTTTTTATTTCTCAAACATACTAGCTCTTTCCTGCCTGGACCCTCTCCCTGAAATCCCTTCATTTGGCTAACTTTTCTTTAGACCTTTTGATTAAATGTCACTTCTTTTGAGATGTACTCTCTGAGTCCTCTCCTGTACAACCCTTCGCCTCATTCTCAATTTAGCTTTTCCTTTTTATTTCCTTTAGTAACACATTTTCTCTTCATGAGGACTGAGAACAATTTGTAATTCTGGGTTTGATTTAAAGTATATTTGTTTTATGTCAGTCTTTCCTGTTATTTTCTAAGCTGTATGATAATAAGTACCTAATTCATTTTATTCACTAAGAAATTCTTCTTCATTAAGCATGATATCTTATCTAAATATGTATCTAATGAATAAAGACAGGAATAAATTATTTTCATGTATTTTTTTTTTTAGTCTGTAGGAGAATTACCAGAGACTAGGTCAAAAGCCATGCTGTAGGTGGATTAAAAGTTTTGAAATTTCATTATAGACTAAAGATTACATTTACAGTTCCCAAATATTTTATTCTAATGAGATCAATAGATGATTTACCATGACTGCTTTATTAGGATGGAAAATAACTAAAAATTAAATGTTCTTTTAGAATCATACAAAGCTTCTTCTACAATTGAGGCAATCATCAGTCTGTATCTTAAATTCTTAGTAAGTAAAGAAAATATGGAATCCAGAAGCAAAATTATTAATTATGGCATTGAAGGACCACAGTCATAGGAAAAAAAAAAAAACCTCATTCTCAGAAAGTTAAAATGTAACAAAATATAAATTTGAGTTGTCAGTTATTGTGGAAGAATATGTATATCATTAGGTGTGTTTGTAGTTGGCTATATATGAAAATGTTTTCAAAAGTCTTACCTAACAGTCAGAATAATATTCGAGGGGCCTCCAAGTCCAAAGAAAAAGTAAATCAAAGCTTGCATTATAATATAAATGTAAAATTTCCTTGCACAAGCATCACTTCTTGGGCATTCACCCAAAGAGGCCGAGTAATTTCTGCTCCTGAGACCAGGTACCTCCACACAAGGACAGTCATAAAACACCTAAAACAATAGTTTTGGAATTATTACACTTCAGTGCTAATTTGAAATGCATTTTCAGACACAATGGGACTATAAATATATCCCATTATATTTTTAAAAATTCACATTCATTAAAACTAAAGTATTTAGAGTCAAAAATTCTAAAAATACAGTTAATAGATGAAGAGCAAAATATTTTCCTAGATTCCTTTATATACAAGAAAGTTTAATTCATTATTAACATCCAATTCATCCTTTATTTAAAAATTACCAAATTGAAGGAATTAGTGTCTGAAACTCTCTATTTTTCGTTAACATAAATTGTTTTAAATATTTTTTTCACCCTCTTTTACTTCTCAATACACTTTTTCTTTTTTAGCAGTCTCTATTAAGTATCAGGGACATGCCCTGAGGAAGGATTATTCAAAGAATCTAGAAATTATAGCAGTTTAGCGGGGATCAAAATCTGGAACCTGGGCCACCCTCAAGAATGGGGCAGAGTCCAGAGGTGATAAAGCTAGGTAGAGCTACTGGAATTCTATTTTAATAGGTAAACAACATCCAGGACTGTAATGAGATAAAAGTAATGATGTTTTTACAGGAGAGGTTCAACACAATAGAATGCTCTGACTCATGGTTAGAACACAGAAGAGGAAAACTTAGCAACAAATGATTTGAGAGATTTAACTGGGCAGTGTTTCTAGGTAAGTGGCTTTAATAAATTCTGTCTGATTCTAGGCTAAACCAGTTTAAGGAAAGTTCACCTTGAACCTATAAGTGCTGAAGACTAATTACTGAAGGAGAAATTGTAAAATAATTTAAAACTGTATGGTTCTACTAAGCTTACTTTTTTTTAACTTTTTAAATTTTTTTTGACTAGGAATAATTTCAGGAGTCTTTTACGGAACAAGCATATTGCCCAATAAAACCAAATTTTGAGACAGAGAACATTATTTTAAGAAGTGATGTTTTATCACTAAGAATTTAGTAAAAGAACTTTGCAGTAGCCCCCAGATGGTGTATAATCATTGCCAAGATAATATCTTCATGACAGAGATAGTACTCTTCAGTATTCTAATACCATGTCTCTTTCTGGCCTTTCACTAGCAGGCAAAGTGAAACTATGGATTAAATGGGGCACCCTTCCTGAAAGACACTATAGCCATGAATGTGAGAGTGGGCTTTTCAGTAAAGTCTTTGATTGGGCCATTTTGTGTAAACATATGAAAGTTGTGGCCTATCTTCAAAGATCCTAGGGTGCTTTATTCTTCATGTCTTTCCATAATACAATTGGTAGAACAAAAGGCAAGAGAAAGATGGAAAACTTTTGAAAATCAAACACAGAAATGTCTGGCAGAGAGCTATAATCATACCTGACTATATTGCCAGTGTTGGTATTAGTAAAAGGGCCCGGGAAATAGCTAACCAACTTTGCAAAATGTTGAGGTAATCGGTGGTATGGGAAACATTATACCTCACTCCTAACTGTTTACAATTAGCCAGGATATTGGGGGAAAACCAGACATTTGCCCAATGTAAAGAATGTAAAGAAAGCTTTTAAGTGAGGAAAGAAATGGCATTTTTATGGGATGTGTTGGGAAGAGTTGAGCAGGATAGTAAATTATCCTGGGTAAGAGAAGTGTCAGCTGTGGGAAAATCAAATGAGGAAATCAAGTGAGCATGAAACTTTAATTTCTTGGAAATTCAAAAGCCACAGCCCTAGTTAAACTCATCAGTCTGTATATAGATTGTTGTCCTAGTAAAGTAGATAGTGCTGACAATAGGTTGACCCAGGACTTTCCCCCAACTTCCAAACAATAAAGTAATTCAAAATTAATCAAAATCATATTCTTTAGTAAAATCGGATACTTGTTAGTGATCCTAAATGCATTCAAATTCTAACAGAACATATTCTTATAATCTCAAGAAAAAAAGTAGAATAATCTCAAATTAGAATTCAAATAACAAAAAAATCTGTGTCCTAAACAGAATTTTATATGAAGTTTTGTTTATACAGCATGATAACCATCAAATTGACAGATAATATTGGAATCTTTTTCTTTTATCTTTTTGTAGGCGACCTAGTTATAGAACAATTTTATAAGTAATTATTAAATCAAATCTATGAGTTTTGATTAAGCAGAGGAGAAAAAGCAGAAACTAATACTCACTATAGGGTTTTTATTACCACTTGAAGATTTACATCCTGCTAAACAAGGTGACTGGTAAGTTATTCCATTGTTCCCACAGACTGGTTCCCACTGACTTTCATCACAATTGCATTCTGAGTTGCAATAAGAAAGTGGTACTTCTAAATGAGATGCTCCCGGATTATTTCTGGAAATATATGATAGACATATATCAAAAACAGAGAAAAAGAAAAAAAGGAAGTAAAGAAGGAGGAGAAGAGGGAGACTGGAAATGGAGGAGGGAAGAGAAGAGGAAAAAAGAGACTAAAAAAAGACTTGTTCTTTAATTAGAAAGAGAAATTTGATTTGATGATGCCAAAATGGCAAATTTTAAAATATTTATTTACTTTTAATTCTCTTTACTAAAACATGACTTATGACCTAGAAAAAGTAAAACTTAGGAAATAAATCAAAGACTTAGACAAGAGGTCTTTATGATTTTATGAAAAATTTTATAGTAGAAAAGTAACTTTGTTTTTCCAAGACTCAGTTTCTACTCAGTAAGGTAATGGCATTAGACTGAGGTTCCTCCAAGCTCACTGTAAAGTTCTGTGAGAGTGTTAATAATTTTTATTGGAGTTGAATTAAAAAACTTTTATTTAACCAATTCAAAGTGATTAAAGCACAGAGGAATAAAAGATCAAAAAATATAGAATTACTTGTAAAAGGCTGGAAAAGCTCTGTATATTTTTAAAATAAAGCTGCAACATGTTTTACATTTATTTAGTTTTTAATATGGTTATAAATTATAAAATACTATTTCATAATGACTAAAATTATAAAATATGTTACATAATTGCTTAAAGATTTAAAAAGTTACAATTTTGCTTTTCTTAACAATTGATAATAATTGAGTATAATGTGCTATATTTGAATAAGCAAGTAATTGAAATAAATGAAAAAAGCAGATTTATAGTTCAGAAATTACATTATTAATAGTTTTATTAAAAATCATCTAATACCTTATTCAGTTTGAGGGCATACTACTGGGAGTGTAGTGGTTTATTACTGTTGTTGTCTGAATGCTTATGGCCTCTAAATGCATATATTGTAATCTAGTCTTCTACTTGATGGTATTAGGTGGTGGTGCTTGTAGAAGGTTATGTATGAGGATGGACACCTATGGGTGGAATTACTGACTCCTTGTCTTCATCCTTCACCAGGTCTGGACATAGAGAGAAGATACCATCTATGAACTAGAGAATGGGCCTTCTCCAGATGCCAAACCTTCTAGCACCTTGGTCTTGGACGTTCCAGGTTCCAGAATTGTAAGAAATACATTGCTGTATATTTATAAGCTACCTAGAATTTTGTTTTAGATAACCAAACGAACTAAGACAATGATCCAGTGAAAACATTGCAATCAGTCACTGCTGTCTTCATATTAGTTTGTCACATCCTAGCAATGTGACTACTCTTTTGAAAATAAGTTTTGCCATTTGTAAGTTATATAAAATAATGTTAACCTCATAAGAATTAAAGAAAAATTTCAGCAGTCATCAAACTTTTTGTTTTCAGGTGTTTTTTTGCTCTCTTAAAATGTATTGAGGGCCACAAAAGATTTTTTGTTTAAATGATTTATATCTACTGATGTATACTCTATTAGAAATTTTATTAAGAAATTGTTAATACACAAAAATTCACAAGCACACACATAATTAGCCATCACACTGATGGCATTATCATGTATCTGTTGACTTAGAAAATATCACTATACTCTCATGACATAATGAGAATAAAAAAGGCAAATCATGCCTTAGTATTATAAAAATAGGTTAGAATCTGTGGACCCCTGGATAAAATCTCAGGAACCCCTAAAGAGCATCAGGACACATTCTGAGACCTCAGTGCAAAGGTCTCATTCATACTTTAAAAATGTATCCTAGTGAATAGGATTTCATAAATTTTTAATGCATTGATTATTTGCTATCATTAGATTATGAGTCCATGAGGGAATTGATGTATCCTACAGATATTTACCTTTAATGAGAGAATCAAGATAATTTAATTAAATGAAACAAATCTCATACAACGCTTTCTGCTGTCTTTTGAACAGAAGGTACAGTAATTAAACTTGTTTTCAGGAAACTGGATGCAGGCTAAAGCCTGCCCCAATAACCAGGAAGCTTTTGGAACTAACTGTGTGTTATAGAATCAGCCTGAGATCATTGTATGACTTTAAGCAAGTTACAGTTTCTTCGGTGTCAAATAATAAAGGAAGGGATATGTGAGGGTTGACCTGTGTCATCTCTAAGGTTCTTTTACCTCCAAAATTTAGTGTTCTAGGTACAATGTGTTTTGATTTACTAAAGTAGGTGGATAGGAAACATCAACAACAATTCAGGATTAGGATCATGCAGGGAAATAATTCAAGATTAGTTTGGCAAGCTTTCAAGAATAAGATGATGCAGAAAGATTGGACAATGTAAAATTAACAACTCATAGCATCCAGAGTTTGAAAGCTCAGAGCCAACAGTAAGTAGCACTAAAGAACATGGTTACTGAAGTTTCATCAGAGGATCTTTGCCTGTTGTTTGAAGGTGAACCTTCCTAAGCTTAAATTATTGGTTATATTCAGGAGATGATTAGAAATCTGCATAGGAATCTTGCTCTTGATTGGGGTAGAGATTGCTGTACTAAAAATACTTCACAGTATATAATAATGATGGAAAAGTAAATATTCTTCAAGGTCTAATATTCAATTATATATAAAACATTACTTAATTCTACTTCCATTGTAGAAAATATAAGAAGAAACACTATGAGCACGCAGAAAAGGAGAGTTAAGAAAAATGTAAAAAGTGTTATTTTATAAAGAGTTGTTAAACATCAAAATAAACCGTAGATAAAAGTTGTTCAGTCACTTTTAGAGACTGTCATTTATGTGACTCTTATGTTTCATTTAAGATTATAGTGGTTAAGGCTAAGAGTTTTAAAGTGAAGAAAACCAAGTTTGTGTCAGAATCTTAACATTGCTAGCCATGTAATCTGTGTATTTCTCTAAGCCTTACTTTCCCCATTCATAAAATGGGGATAATGGTACCCATAACTCATTGTAAGTACATTATAAATGATAGTTATGACTATTCCAGCCTATGTTGTAAATAAAAGAATAAATTTTTGAGGTCTTAAGATACAGACATGTTAAAAATTTTAAAACTGGAATTTCTTTCAAATAAAAAAGAAAGTTTAGATAAAATTGTTTTCTGCCTTATTTGCAGAGTCTTTTAATTGGATGATTAGCATAGTATGCAATTGATACAGTTTTATATACAAACCCGTCGTAGCTCACAGTTAGGCCAGCAACTGATTTGTTTTCACACATTAGAGCAAAATGTGACAGTTGAAAGAAAAAGGATATTGTAGCAGAAAAAAATGAAAATTTGGCAATTCCAGATAAGGTCAATTGAAATTTTTTAATGACATATCCTCCTACATACATTCCCATTGCCATACAAGGTATGGTTGTGAGTCCTAGAAATAAAATAAAAGAAAAAAGGTGTAACTATATTAATATGGTTTTTCTGATACGTGTTTATATGAAACACAGTATATTTCAACCAAATTTATCCAATATTATTAGTATACTTTTTAGAGAGAAGGGTGGCAGAACAAGATGGAAGTAGGGGACCAGTGTATCATATGAGACAAAAATAATTTCTTTCTGCAAATGGTGAGGGTTTGGTTTCCTCAATAGCAAAAGACAATGGCTAAGAATATTTATGTGTCTGAACAGATGGTTTCTATAAGGCCCTTTTACTTTTTTCTAGAAAATAACAATAAGAAAACACTATGTTTCTGCCTATGAGTTTATATTCTACCATTTAACATTCTTTGTATCTTTCGAAAGAGACTTCTAACCTTCAATAACTCATTCCACATTTGCCTAGGTCTTTAGAATTGCATACTTGAATTAGAATCTCTTCATTATTAATTAGAACACACGTAGACCCTGAGATAATAAACACATCTATATACAGTATTAGAGATGTTTAATCCTTCTTAAACTTTTCTATCTCATTGTCTCATAAAAGTTGTTAAAGATCAAGACTCTTCTAAAAAAATCAGTCTTGGTTATACGGAGTCTAAACTTAACCCTTAAAGTTTAAACTTTTGTCTTAAATTCAACAAGAAGATCATATAGCAGCCTGGTCCAGTGCTTCAGTACATTCATTTTCTCATTAATTTTTTCTTGTTTAAATACGAACTAGTCACATGCCTCTTGATAGATTGTTTAGTTCATCAAATATTTATCAAATTTCTACAATATTTCTACAATACTGGAATTATGGGAACAATAATAAAGGCAAACTCTTCTTCACAAGGAGGTCTCAATATGCCATTAAAATTAAATTTTGTAGGAAAAAATACTCTAAAATATGATATCTGCTTTGTATTACACATATTTACATTACATATGTAAATTGATTTTCCTGTTGGAAACATTGATGTCATATAATTTGTAAGTAGCTATGTCCTGATTTCAAACTCCATGAATTATATGACTATAATGATTGTATTACAAAAGGATTTGTCTCAGGATCTCAGCATTAAACTGTAAGATCCAATTATGCAGATATCATATTTAATCATTTTCTTTCCATGTAACTTTTTCGTTAGAAACTCATCTAACATGAGCTTCAATTTCAAGTACAGAGCAATAATGATACCAGAAAATTGAAAAATATGATAAAATTAAAGAGAAAATAAGAGGAAATTATATTTATTAAAATATGAAATTGCCTTCACAATAAGATGCCACTTGGAATACAACTACTTATATCTCTTATCAAGCAAGCAAGTAAAAAATATGTCTTACCCAACAAAAGGTTACCCTGAGATGCAGTCCGACCATACTGTTGCTCTTCGTACTTCAATATATAATTAAAATTGCCAAAAAGGCTGCTTAAGTGTAACAATATAGAAAGGATGAGTAAAATGTATCGGGGATTAACAAGGATACTTTTCAAAGACTGGATAAAACCTACAAAATTATAAAAATAAAGAAAATATTATAATACAATGTAAATATATATTATATGATATTATAAAAATAAGTTAAAATAAAAAATTACATAAATATATAACATAGATAATGAGAGAGAGGAGACCATCTCTCTCCCTTGCCTGTCCTCTGTTAGAAAAGCGGGGAGGGGAGATAAAATGGCATAAAATTGAAGTCACTAGTCAGACGAGATGTTGACCCACCGGCTTGATCACAGCAGGGCCCAAGGACTGAGAAACAATCCCGCTCTCTGTAACTGGTGCGTATCTTATCTGCTAGCCTTGAAAATGTTGCAAATGTTTTTTTTTTTACTGCCCAAGGACGTTCCCTGAGTCAGTACTCCCTGTCTGCACCAACTGGACCCATCCCGTCTATTACTAAGTGATTTACTGTCTTTGTTCAACTTCTGTAACTCTTCCCCTCTCATGCACTGCGCGTGTAAATTAGGAAATTAATGAAAGCCAAAGACTGTAAGGTCAGATGTCCAGCCAATGGGCAATGGCACAGTTTTACCTCTGCTCCCCCTTGGGTTGTATGTCTTTAAAAAGGGAAATAAACTGCTTTTTGGGAAGCTTGGCTTTTTCCTAAACACGAGCCAACCGATGCTCCACAGCTAGCTGAATAAAAGCCTCTTCCTTCCTCTCTCCAGTGTCTGAGGGGTTCTGCCAGAGGCTTGTCCTGCAGCAAGAGTAGCCTGCAAATCTACTGTCAAAGTTTTTAATGCATTTATTCATTAGTTTCCATATGTATGTTAATGTTTATCTGTTTAGTTCATTTTATCCCCAAGGAGGCTCATACATAAATGCCATTTTGTAACTTGCTTTGCTCACTAAATATTTAGCTGTCCTTGGCACTTACATGCTATTGCATACATATTAATTCACTTATTCATTAATTCAGCAAACATTTGGTTTTCAATCGGGTGCCAGGCAATACACTAAGTGATCAAGAAACAAAAGTGAATAAGACATCTGATGTCCCTTATTAACACTTATTAATATTATCATATTAATAATATAATTGCCAAATACAAATTTAAATTAGAGATAACATAATCCAAAATTCACAGAAATATAAACATTGAGGTTCAAAATCTTAAAGATCAATTTAGTAACAGGACTCAGACTTCTCCTTTCTCTGGTATACAGATTTTCTATCATAAAATACTGCCTCACATACTACCAGCAGTATTATAAATCACCTGTCTTAAAATGCAAGGAAGAGAGGCAGGGGTTCATTGGTCCCTAATGACCTTATGACAATAATAGTACATGAATCTATGCCTACAAACAGGTATGGCAACACATTTCTAACTTATATCTGTGGCCAAAAAAAAAAAATTATGTGATCTGAATCTGTGATCACCAGGAAAACCAGCTGTAATAGGAGTTAAAAATGGAAGAAACTGCTTAAAACAATAGGAAGCTTCAGAGTTCAGCAAGACAGAACCGGATGTGGTTATTGAGAGATGGATGAAACGAGCTTGGAAAGATCTTGCTCTCCATAGTTCTCTAAAGATTTTCATTAGAGAGAGACAGTAGGAAGACCTCTATCTGTTCATACAGATGAAACTATGAAAGAGTTTCTCCTGCTTATGATAAGGAAAAAGCGAGTTAGGAAAAGGACACAGAACAGAAAAAATAAGACATAAGGAAAGTCATACCAGAAACAAACAACATTTAAAATGGTTATGCCAAAGTGCCAAACTTATCTCCATGGGACTCCTCAGTCAGGAAGAAACACCGATTTCTGAGGCGTTCTAAGTGAGTTGTGACTTGTGATCAAAAGAAATGAAACCTATAGATTTGCCAGATCATTGATTTTTTTTTTTTTTAGGCGTAGTTTCACTCTGTTGCCCAGTCCAAGCTGGAGTGCAGTGGTGCAATCTTGACTCACTGCAACTTCCGCCTCCCGGGTTCAAGCAATTCCCCTGCCTCAGCTTCCCAGTACCTGGGAGTGCCGCCTAATGCCACCATGCCCGTCTAATATTTTTGTATTTTAGTAGAAGAGGTTTCACTTTGTTGGCCAGGATGGTATCAATTTCCTGACCAATCCGCGCACCTCGGCCTCCCAAAGTGCTGGGATGACAGGCATGAGCCACCACGTCCAGCCAATATTTTTTATTTTTTTTAAGAGACATGGTCTTGCGGTCTTGCTCTGTTACCCAGGCTGGAGTGCAGTATTGTAAGCATAGCTCCCTACAACCTCAAACTCCTGGGCTCAAGAGATCCTTTCTCCTCAGCTTTTCAAGTAGCAGGGACTACAGGAATGCATCACCACACCCAGCTAATGTCCTTTACACTAAATCATTGAATCTTTGAGGTGGAGGGGAATTTGGATGTCATTGAGTCTGAAATTCTATGCAAACATGATCCATTATATATCCTTAATACATGAATTAAAAGCAACACAGGCAACATTAAGCTGAATAACCAAGAAAGCATCCCTCCACTTTTGAATAGTTCTTGGTTTACATATTATTTTTATAATAAACTGAACTCTCCCTTTATTTAAAACCCATTAATCTTAGTTCTGCTCAAGCACATACAGAACATACACAGTATTTTTCTTCTGAATATATGTTCTTAATTATCCATTCACAACAGGCACATAATTAAGGTATTATTTACTATTCAGGTGATTACCCTACAAAATAATTGATAATCTAGATAACGTTTACAATTGTCTTATTTTTGCATCTCCATTAGCCTCTTTGTTTGGGGCTCACAGTTAAACCTGCTCCTTCTAGGTTTAGATAATCCATTAATTTTTATGGATTTGATTTGATAGAATGAAGATATAGCACAGACAAAATGGAAATTTCTTGGTATGTTATTTTTTAGTGTGCATGTTAAATTTCAAAACTGTTAGCTTAGTCATCTGTTGGTAAATGTTCAGCAACAGATTCTTGGAGAAACAATCCCTGATTTCTAGTATGTCCCAATTTTCCACGGTGGTAAATGGTGATAATAAATTCTCCTATCATGGACAGTTACAAGTTCCTAAAGTAGCTGAAAGTGAACAATCTTCTCTCCTTAGTCAATAAAAAGGGTTCTAGAACACCATTGTTCTTTGCTTAGCAAGAGGGAAAGGGGAAAATAATAATAAAGAGCTGATGAGAGGAAGAACTTGGGCTACACTGGAAAATTTGTAACATTAATGAAAACTTGAAAAAGATGTCAAGAGTTTAGATCTTGCACTGCTTTGGCTTTCACTATTTCACACTTCTTCCCAGTCTAAAAACTGATGTCAACATGTTACTGTTTCAAATATCTTGTTCTGGTTGTTGCCCGATCATTCCAATGATTCTCCATTAGCCCCCATGGCTTACATTTGAAAGAGAAGGCACTATCAAAAGATAAAGCATAATTTAACTACTTCTGTTGCTTCTCCTTCAATTTTGAAAATTAAATTTCACCTTACCATAGTACTTAAGGCACTTAATTGCAATTGACTATATACTTCTCAGTATCTTGAAAAATAGAGGCAATGTTCTATTACCAGGACATAGCAGGGTGCTTGGTATTACTTGTTGAATAAATGAATGAACAAAATATTATAATCCCTTTAACTCTAGTTTACAAAATATAATATTGAAATAAATATGTACTCTTTGGCTTTTAAGAAACAGATGCTTTTAGCTTTGGATTGGTTTCTCCCTGCTAAACATTACAAATTTAATCCTCCTCTGTTTGTTATGTGTTAAATGTTTACTAACTTTAATAGCAGTTTTAGAAAACTAATTCAGCTAAATTTTGTGCAGAAGATAGCTAACTCCAGATAATTTGGGTATAATTTTTATTTTGGAATACTCCTCCCTTTCATTGAGATTAATAATTCCAAGTTGAATATGAATATAAAATACTCACCAGTCACATTTTCAGTAACATTTTTTCCTCGGTTGGGCAAATTAGGTGTTTGATTTCTTTCTTCATTTGTTTTCAGGACATGCACAAATACTAAGTCTTGCCTTCCTTTTTGTGGTTTATTTGGATTTTGGGGCAAGAAAAAGAATGGTATGGAAGAAATAATGGATAACAATCCAGACACAAGGAAGCCAAGCCACCAAGCTCCAACCCAACGAGAGTCCTTAGGAGTTATCCTGATCGTGCCTAGAGTAAATAATTAGAAGAAGCCAGTCAAAAATAATTTTGAAGTAGGATCTGTTCTGGGAAATAATGATAATGATTATTGTCCTCTATAGATAAAGAAGTAAAGTATGTATCATTTCTAAGACACTTTAAAACTTTTTCTTCTTTTTATATTGTATCATCTCTGAAACCAGGACAAGGCAAACATTTGATGACATCTTGCAATTTGTATTGTTTAGGAATCAGATATGCCATTGCTGTCATTGCCTGAGCTTGTGTGCACTTTTCTGATTACATTACTGGGTAACTTTTATCACTGGACATTTAAACCTATAGGATATTAAATAACGATTAGTGAAAAAAACATGAAATCGCACTGGTGTCTGAAAATATTCATTAGCACCATCTGATGAAGTCAAGAAAGCACCAGCAATAAAATTTAAGCAGTTTGTGAGAAATCCCTAGAGCCATTAAGGGGGCTTCTCCCTGCTGTCCCCAAGAACATGCATTTTCAATTCTATTGACAATACAGAGGATAAAAAAAAAATACAAACAATCAAAACCTGAATTTAAAATTAACCCAGAAGAGTGATATTCCTAATGCTAGGGATAATGTAACCATTTTATTTCAACTACATTTCCTTTAAAGCATGCATAAAAGTAATATGTAAATGTGATATCTTAAGTGTCAGAGAGCTAATTTAGTTGGTATAAAACAAATAGCATAAATAATAAGAAAGCATAAAAGACATATAAATAAGATAGAAGAATAGGAACCAATGGACTTTATTTTTTCCCTCCATGAACACAATGATTCAGCAGTAAGACACAGATCAGTATTTGTGAGAAATCCAGCAACTAGCTGAGAAGCTCCTGTACTTGAGGCAAGTACAAACTCAGCTGCATTAAAGCAAGCAAGAAAATTTGAGACACCATTTTTGCATCCCCCTTCTCATTACAGTACCATACAAACAGGAAGAACTAACATTTTGAACTAGTGTACAGACACATGCCACAGCTCTTCCCCCCGGCTCAACATAGAGTGACTATGTGAGGAACAAAATCCACCTCCAAGCTTATGCCTGAGGAGAGGAAAAGATGAACTATACATTCAATATTTCAACTTTTTCAGGTGCCACACAAAAGAATGGTTTTTTAAAATCTTATCTATCTCAAAAACTAACAGGGCTACAATGAACAAAGGTAACAGTTTGAACTAGTACATGGGCACTCACTACAGCTCTTGCCCCTACCTTAGTGCATATCAAATGTTCAAACTTTTTGGGAGTTTACCAAGGACTGGTTTATGTTTTAACTGTTTAAAAATACTGATTGGATCGTGCATACTCCAGATCCACAGGGTCTCCTAAGAGAAAGATATCCATGAAGATTTTAGAGGCCACCAGAAGCCATGGTTAGATTGACTAAATGTAGAACACCAGGCCATGAAGAGTTGAACATAAAATGTCATAAGAGCATTTGAAATTATCCAGTCAGAGGGAGAAAAGAAAAAGAATGAATAAACCATAAAGGACTTATGGAACACCATCATGAGGACTAGTATGCACACTATGGGAGTTTCAGATAGACGAAAAAGAGACGATGTTTACTCAAAAAATTAATAGCTGAAAACTTCCAGAATCTGGGGAAAGAAATGAACATTCAGATCCAAGAAATGTAAGGAGTTTCAAATAAGATGAATTAAAAGAAATCTACACCAAGAAACACAAAATCAAATTGTCAAAACTCAAAAATAAGGAATTTTAAAAGAAACAACAGAAAGGAACTTGTCATGTACAAATAAGATGAATTAAAAGAAATCTACACCAAGAAACATATAATCAAATTGTCAAAACTCAAAGATAAGGAGATTTAAAAGGAACAGCATTAAGGAACTTGTTATGTGCAAGGAAGCTTTCATTAGAATATCAAATTTTTTTCCAGTTTCTGATATTTCAGATGAGAAGTAAATCATATGATTCCATTTCTTTTTGTTGAAAGGAAAAATAATAAACCTTGGCAACCAAGAATATTATATCCATTAAAAATTACTTTTTATTTGAGACAAGGTCTCACTCTGACCCACAGGCTGGAATGCAGTAGCATTATCATGGCTCACTGTAGCCTCGACCTCCCAAGTTTAAGAGATCCTCCCACTTCAGCTTCCTAAGTAGTTGGAACTATAGGCACATGCCACCACGCCTAGCTAATTTTTTTTTTTATTTTTGTAGAGATGGAGTTTTGTCATGTTGCCCAGTCTGGTCTTAAACACTTGCTCAAGTGATTCACCTGCTTTGGCCTCCTGAAGTGCTGGAATTGCAGGCATGGCCTAAAAGCTATGTTTCAAAACTGGCCTAAAAACTATCTTTCAAAACTGAAGAATGGTTACTTTCCCAGACAAGCAAAAGCCAAGGGAGTTCATCACCGTTAGACCTGCCCTACAACAAAAACTACAATGAATTCTTCAGGTTGAAATAAAAGAATACCAAATAGCAATATAATGGCTTACAAAGTGTAAAATTCATTGGTAAAGGTAAATACATGTACAAATACCATATTTTTGTATTGGTGGTGGTTAAATTCTAGTATAAAAGTTAAAATACAAAAACACTAAAATAGGGTCTGTCTAAAACTAGATTAATGGATACACAATGTAAATAGATGTAGTCTGTGACTTTATTAATATAAAGTTTGTGGGAGATTGTAAGTGTACATATTTTATATACAATTGAAGTTATTATCAACTTAAAATAGATGGTTATATGTCATATAAGTCCCATGGTAGCCACAAAAGCAATGTATAGAGATTACAAAAGATAAAAAAGCAAATAACCAAAGCATATCAATACGAAAAATTCAACAAATTATGAAGAAAAAAAGCAAGAGGAAAAAAAGAGACAATGATGCTAGAAGACAAACAGCAAACATACAATTAACAAAATCACAATAGATAATTCTTCTCTATCAATAATTACTTTAAATATAAATAGATTATTCTCTCTAAGCAAAAGATATAGAATAGTTGAATGGATAGAACAAGATACAACTACATACTCTCTGTGAAAGACACACTTTAGATTAAATAACAGACATAGGCTAAAGTGAAGGGTTGGAAAAAGTCATTCAACACAAAAGGTAACAGAATATATATATATATATATATGTTTGTATATACACATATATATCTTAAAGAAAACTTTAAGTTAAAACTGAAGAGGCAATAAAGGAAATTGTAAAATAATTTTTAAGGGTTAATTCACCAGGAAGGTATAATGATTATAAACATATACGCATCCATCCTTGCATATTCTAAATATATAAAGAAAACATGGACAGAATTGAAGGGAGAAATATCAAGAAACATAATAGGGTTATCTCTTGGTGTCTGCAAGAGACAGAGAATTGACTCAAGGACAAGAAACCAAAATTCAAGAATTTCTAAGTCTTTTTAATAAAATGGTGTAGTGCAATAGGCACTCAATCATAGACTGATGTAATAATAAGAGACCTTAATATCATATCTTCGGTTAGAAACAGAACGACCAGAGAGAATATTAATGAGGAAACAGAGAATTTGAACACCTAACTTGAAAGACATCTAGAGAACACTTTATTCAATAACAGCAGTATACATATTCTTCTTAGGCAGAAATGGAACATTTTCCAATAGGTCACATTATAGGCCACAAAATAATTTCTTAAGAAATTTAAGATTAACATCATACCAATTAACTTTTCTAACCACAATGGAATAAAACTAAAAATCAACAGCACAATCAAAATTAGAAAATTTATAAAAGTATGGATATTAAACAACATACTTTTGAACAACTAATTGGTCAAATAAATAAAAAGGGAAATTAGAAAATATTTTGAGGCAAACAAGATTTAAAATATGATATTCCAAAATCATGAGATGCAGAAAGAGTAGCGTTAAGGGGGAAGTTTGTAGTGATAATGGCAGAGTAAATTGTATTCCTATATCCTACAATTAGAGGTTAGTTTATGGTAGCTAGCAGCATCTGGTGCATTTTTACTCTCAATAAACACTAATAAAATTTACATAATTATAGCAGTTAAAAAAAAGAATAACCTTAAACAAGTTTACACCTCAAGAAACTATAATAAGAAAAACAAAGGCCAAAGTTAGCAAAGAAAAAAATATGATGATTAGAGAAGAAATTGAGAAACTTTAATTTAGGCTAAGAAAAAAGATTAAAACAAAATAAGAAAGGAATAAGGAGACATTACAACTGATATAACAAATATAAAAATAATTATAAGACTATTACGAATAATTACATATCAAAAATTGGATAATCAAGAAGGAATAAATAAATCCCTAAAGTCATAAAACCTACCATGACTAAATCATGAAGAAAAAGAAAATCTAAACAGAATTAAACTAGTAAAACATTATATTAGTAATCAAAAACTTCCTAACAACAGAAAGCCTAGGACTAGATGGCTCTACTTATGTTACTAGAAATTTGAAAAAAAAATAGTAGCCATTCTTCTCAAACCTTTCCCAAAAGCTGAAGAGGAGGGATCACTTTCCAAATCATTTTATGAGGCCAGCATTACACGGATAAAAAGCCAGACAAGGACACCAAAGGAAAAAAAAAAACAAAAACAAACAAACAAAAAAACTAAAAGCAATATCCTTGACAAATATTATCCTCAATGAAATACTAACAAATCAAATTTGGTAGCACATTAAAAGGATATGACACCATAACCAAGTTGGATTTATACCTGAAATACGAATACAAGGGTCAACTTCAACATAAAAATGTAAAATTCAACATACAAAAGACAATTACTGTAATACATCACCTGGTCAAAATAAAAGACAAAAACCACATGATCACATCAGTTGATGCAGAGAAAGTATTTGAGCAGGGCGAGGTGGCTCATGCCTATAACCCCAGAACTTTGGGAGGCCAAGGCTGGTGGATCACTTGAGCCCAGAGGTTTGGGACCAGCCAGGGCAACATGGTGAAACTCAGTCCCTACAAAAAATACAAAAATTAACTGGTTGTGGTGGCATGCATCTGTACTCTCAGCTACTTGGGAGGTCGAGGTGGGAAAATCACCTGAACCCAGAAAGTTGAGGTTGCAGTGAGCTGTGATCATGCCACTGCACTCCAGGAATGATACTTCAACACACTTTTATGGTAAATTCTTTCAACAAGCTTGGAATAGAATAAAATTGCTTCAACATAAAGGCATGTATGAAAAGCCTACAGCTAACATAAAATTCAAGGGTGAAAAACTGAATGTTTTCACAAGGCACAGAGGCATATTCTCATCAGTTCTATTCAACATAGTCATTGAAATCTGTGCCAGAGAAATTAAGCAAAAAATAAACAAACAAATACATAAATAAAAGGACTTAAGCTGGAAGGTCAGAAGTAAAATTGTCTCTACTTAAAGATCCCATGATTTTATATACAGAAAACTCTAAAAACATCCCAAAAAACCTGATAGAATTGAATAAACAAAATCACTAAATTTGCAGTATACAAAATCATCATAAGAAATAAGTTGAATTTCTATACACCAAGCAAAAACTATATAAAAAAGTAATTAGAAAAATAATCTCAAAATAACAGAATCCAAAAGAAAAAAAAACAGGAATAAATTTAATAAGGAAATGAAATACTTGTACACCTAAAATTTCAAAATTAAAATTTAAAGACGACACAAAAACTTGGAAAGACATCTCATGTCCATGGATGAAAGACTTAATAATGTTAAATTTTTATACTACCCAAATTTATCTACAGAGTCAATGCAATACCTATCAAAATTACATGGCATTTTTACAAAAATTAAAAAACAATTCTAAAATTAATATGAAACCAAAAAGGACCTCAGATAGCCAAAGCAAACTTGAGAAAGAACAAAGCTAGAGACTTCACCTTCCCTAATTACAAAATATATTTCAAAACTAAAGAAATTAATACGGTATGATTAATACATGAGGTACTGGTACAAAGAAAGACATATAGACCAATGGAACGCAATAGAGAACACAGATAAATTCATGCATATACAGTCACCTGACCTTTGACAAGGGCTATAAATACATGCGGTGAAAGGATTGTCTCTTCAACAAAAGGTGTTGAGAAAATTGGATATTCACATGCAAAGCAATGAAGTTGAGCTCTTATCTTACATCATATACAAAAAATTTAATTCAGACTGGGTTAAAGACTAAAATGTGAAACATGAAACTATTAAAACCTCAATTAACAAAAGTGAAATTAAACAAATGGAACTCTATCAAAATAAAAGGCTGCTATGCAGCAAATGAAGCAATCAATAGAGTGTAAAGGCAACATGCAGAATAAGAGAAAATATTTTCAAACCATGTATGTGATAAGTGGTTAATTTTTAATATGTACAAGGACCTCCTACAACTCAACAGTAAAACAATTAAAAACCTGATTAAAAAATTGGCTAGCGATCTGAACAGACATTTCTTCAAATAAGATATACAAATTAATAACAGATATATGAAAATATGTTAAGTGTTCAACATCACTCATTATCACTGAAATGCAAATCAAAAGCACAATGAGATATCACCTTGCACCTACTAGGATTCCTATTATCAAAAAAAAAAAAAAAAAAGAACAAAAGTGTGGGCAAGGATGTGGAGATATTTGAAAACTTGTACACTGTTGGCAGAATGCAAAACGTTGTAGCTACCATAAAAAACATAAAAACATTTTGAATGTTCTTCAAAAAAAAATACAACTTTCATATGATTTAACAATATCACTTCTGCATATATGTCTAAAAGATTGAAATGAGAATCTCAGAGAGATGTTGGCACTTGCGTGTTTATTGCAACACTATTCACAATACCCAAGATGTAAAAGCAATCTAATGTCCACTGAAGGATAGATGGATAAACAAACTTTGGTATATACATACAATGGAATACTATTCAGCCTAAAAAGATGGAAATCCTGCAACATGGAATAATATGGCATGGATGAACTTTGAAGACATTATGCTAAGTAAAATAGGTCAGTCACAGAAAGATATATACTGTGTCATTACATTTACATGAGATTTACAAAAGAGTCACACTCATAGAAGCAGAGAGTGGAATGGTGATTTCCAGTAGTTGAGGGGAAGGGAAAGTAGGGAGGCACTACTCAATGCATATAAAGTTTCAGTCACAGAAGATGAATAAATTCTGGAGATCTGCTGTACAACATTGTGCCTATAGGTAATAATACTGCATTGTACAGTTAACCTTTGAACAATGTGGCAGTTAGGGATCCCAGTGCCCACACACAGATGAAAATATGCATATAACTTTTGACTCCTCCAAAACTTAACAATACCTGTTGACTGGAATCCTTAGCAATAACATATATAGTCAATTAACACATATATGGAATATGTATTATATAATATATTCTTACTATAAAGTAAGCCAGATAAAAGAAAATGTTATTAAGAAAATCATAAGAAAGAGAAAGTATATTTACTATTGATTAAATGGTAATGTATCATCATAATGTCTTCATCCCATCTCTACACATTGAATAGGCTGTGGAGGAGTAAGAAAAGATGGTGTTCGTCTGTTTCTCATGGGTGGCAGGGGCAAAAGAGGTGGAGGAGGTGGAAGGGAAGGCCGGAGAGGCAGGCATGCAGGGTAGACCTACAGAAATACATCATAATTTCTATTTGTTGCTTTTTCATTTCTCTAAAAATGTTTCAGTCCTTCCTTCACTATTTGCTTTAGTTTTAGGGGCCACATAATAGAAAGAATGTTCCAAAATCCAAAATGTTAAAAAAAAAAAAAAAGCAATCTTGAATAATCAGAACCCTTCTGCAAGATTATCTAATGTCACATAATGCCACACTGCTTCTCCTACATCTTCTTCCTCATGATCTTGCACTGGTTCAGAAGCATTCATCTCCATCAAGACATCTTCTGTTAATTCCTCTGGTAGGATGTCTGTTAGATTTCAAATTTCTCCAGGATTCATATCTTGAGATTGTTCATCTCCCACCTTTTTTTTTTTTTTTTTTTTTTTTTGCTGTATCCAGAACTCGTTCATAATTTTTTTGATTGGCTCTATAAAATTATGCACAACATCTGGACACAGTTTCCTCCAGCAGAAATTTATTTTTTGGGCTTCATAGCATTCACGATTTTTTAACAATACTAATGGCATTTTTAACGGTGTAATCCTTCTAGACTTTCATTGTGTTCTCTCTGGTAATTCCCTTCTATGGCATTGGCACTCCTTTCTACAGAGTACCATTGGTAATGAGCTTTAAAATTTATAACCCTCTTGTCTAGAGGCTAAATTAGAGACACTGTGGTTGATGGCAAGCAGACCACTTCCACATTTTCAGTGTTGAACTCACAGTGTTCTGGGTGGCAGTGGGGCATTGTCCAATATCAAAAGAACTGTTAAAGGCAGTGCCTTATCTCCAAAGTACTTCCTGTCTTCCGAAACAAGGCATTGATGGAAACATTTAAGAAAAAGGGTTCTTGTTGTTCAGGTCTTCTTTTTGTACAACCCAAAGACTAGCAACTGGTATTTATCTTTTCCCTTCAAGGTTTGGGTGTTATTAGCTTTGTAGAAAAGAACAGTTATGATCATAAACCCCACTGCATTCATACAGAACTGTAGAGTTAGGCTATCCCTTCTTGCCTTAGATCCTGGTGCTCACTTCTCTTCCTTAATAAATGTTCTTTGTGACATTTCTTTTCCAGAATAGGGCATTTTCATCTGCATTAAAAACCTGCTCAGGCACATATCCTTTATTTTCTATGATTTTATTAATGGTGTCTGGAACTTGTCTGCTGCCTCTTGGTTGACAGAAGCTGCTTCCCCTGTCATCTGGACACTTTTGTAAAGGTAAACATCTTCCTAGAAGTATCAAATCATCCTTTGCTGGCATTAAATTACCCACATTTAGATCCTTCAACTTTTTTTTTTTGCTTTAAGTTTTTATATAATGACTTTACTTTTTCTCAAATTATATTGAAGTCTATAGATATGCCTCTTTTATGGCAAGCCTGCACCCATATAGAAGCTGCATTTTTAATATGAGGAAAAAACTATTTCACTAAAAGCAGAATATTTTTGTGCCTGCTGACCTAGCTGCGGTGAAATATCTAGATATTTCCTTTTTTTGTAACAATGGTTTTTGTGCAGGATTCATTTATGTTGAAACAGTTGGATGATGCAGACCTCCCTCTACAGTACATATCAAGTAATTCAAGTAATTTACCTTTTTTTTTTTTATAATTTCATGATTTTTCTCTGTACTTCTAGCATCACTAGTGACACCTCATATAGCTCCATGGTTTTAGTCAATGTGTATAGGATTGCCCTAAACAGTATGAAAAATATATGAGAACCATGTGAAATCACTTTTTTTTTTAACTGTGATACAGAATTTACTGGAGAGGCAAAGTACTCATGTAGAGATAATTAAAGTTACATGGCATTTTAAGTAGATACTCTCTACAGAAGCTCACTGCATTAGCAATAGGAGGTGGTTACAAAGTAATTACAGTAGTATAGTATGCACTATGGTTAATTTTCTACAGTTATGATGTAATACTACATTCTGAAATCTGTTTGCATTTCTTTGACTGCAAATGGTATCAAGGAAGGTCTTTAAGTGTTTCTGTGCATTAATTTCGTAAATTTTAACTTTTTTTTGAGATAGGGTCTCATTCTGTTTCCCAGGTTAGAGTGCAGTAACATAATCTCATCTCACTGCAACCTCCACTTCCCTGGGGGTTCAAGCAATTCTCTCATCCAGCCTCTGAGTAGCTGGGACTACAGGCATGCACAACAATGCTCGGCTAATTTTTTTTTTTTTTTTTTTTTGGTAGAGATAGGGTTTCACCATGTTGATGAGGCTGGTCTTGAATCTTTACCTCATGTAATCTGTCTGCCTTGGTCTCCCAAAGTGCTGGGATTACAGGCATGAGCCACTGGGCCCAGCCATAAATTTCAACTTTTATAGTAGATTTGTATATGTCTTATGATAGCTAATGATAAAATAAACTAATATCTACATATATTTAATGCATTCATGACATACCTGGCTGTTTCTTAACTTCTCTATATTCTAAGCTACATGGTTTATCTGCAAGTTTTTCAAATTGTTTCATATCCTCCTAAATTTTTCTAGTATATCTATTAGAAAAAGTCTGTGCATGTGTGGACCTGCACAGTTCAAAACTGTGTTGTTCAAGGGTTTTAACTGTACTTTTCAAAATCTGTTAGGAAGGTGGATTTCACTGTAATTGTTCTTACCACAATAAAACAAAAGTAATAAATAAAAGCATAGGCCACAGAAACGCAAAGACCATAGAAGTTTGTGGCACAGATTAATGGTGCCATTACTCTTTGATCTATAAGAAAACTTATTAACGTGAGAAAATATTGACTTGATTTAAAACTATCTATTAGGTTGTTGCAAAAGTAATTGCAACTTTTGCCAATGGAAGTAAATTATTTTCAGGCATGGACAGATGTAAGCTTAAAATTGATTTACACAATCATATTGTTTCATAATCTTTAACTGAGACAGACTTTAGGAAATGATTGATTAAATCGGTGACACCATCTACATGCTAAATATGAATTTAGCAGCTGTAAAAAATGTGATTTTGATGACATATTTTCCGTTCTTACACTATTCTACACATAGAAACTAAAGATCATAACGTAGGTAGACAAGGTCTACAAAGTGTTTATTTGTCTCATACACTGTCTTAAAAACTAAAAAATTTTACATATATCCTAGTTTCTGGATTTTCTGGAAAACCAATCAGAAGGTCTTTTCAATGCTGGGCCCAATGTTACATGAAAAGAATAAGCCTGGACTGAGGGACACATGTGATTTTTGGTTTGTGGGGAGAACAGTTCACCACCACCAATTCTTCCCAGTCTAACTATCACACTCTAATTTCCTGTCCCTGACACTGTTCACTCATTTATGTTATCTCTTTGGCTTCTGTAGGTATTAGAATATACCAAAGGAAAGTTTATAATAAATTCACTTCATGCTCATCATTGAATAAGAGAAGATACAGCAAGGTCTGAACATTCAGTGATAGAAATTGAATCACCATGAATTCTAAAATATTATAATTATTTCTGAAAAGAGTGGAGAGGGTATAAAACCATTATCCTAAAGAACTTCACCACTTATTTCTGTACTCATAGTCATAAATGCAATAATGAAACTGAAGGTGAAGTAAGAGAAATAATGTATATAATGTGTAGCTACTCTAAGGCATATGAGAAAAATAGAAGATATAAAACATTTCATCAGGTATTTGCTTTAGTTTTACACTAGCAAACACTTTCCAGTTCGTGGGCCTGTTGTGATGTCTATTCCATTTTAGAAATAAATCCTTCCATCTATTTGAAGCAATCCATTGTAGTCCTGGTGGGACAGAAAATCAGATTGGCTTACTCACAAACACTAATCAGTTTTTGTTAAGACAGATACCATTCTGTCATTTTCTAAAAGAGGTAGAGGGTAAGTACACAAATGTTTATAGATCATTGTGAGAAGGGCTACAGTAAAGACATACCCTTGATGATTAATCAGGACACCTAATTTGGGACCAATGGAAAGTGGTGAAGTAAGGCTTCTCTAAAAGGAGCCACATTTGGAATAGACGTTAAGAATGACGCGAATGAAAAAGAGAGAAAAATCCTCCTAAGTGTAAATGTGAGGAAGTGTAATATTACAAGGCAAAGTAGTTCAGTTAGTAATTGAATTAAGGTTCCCTATAGTCCCTTTCATCAAGAAAGGGACTATAGGGAACAAAGTGTATTTGGAGGTAAGACGATGAGATCAGATTTTGATATATTGTGCTTTAGCTGTTCATAAGACATCTAGGAAGGAAAAAGATGAAGAAGTACTAGAGATATTAATAAGCACAAGATATAGAAGAGTATTCATTAGATTTAGTAAGTTAGGTAGAAATTGATTGTATTTTATTAGTGGTAGAAAGAAATTATAGGGGATTGAAAAACGGATGGCTGGTGAGAAGGTAAGACATCTGTTAATAATTTAGGTGGTTGTATTTTAGGTGCTTAGCTCTGAAGATAAATAGAAAAACAAAATCAGCTAGAAAGTTGTATGGAGATACAAAAAATTGCATATATGAAAGAAGATGGGAAATATAATACTTGAGTGTATTGGCTGGAGAAAAAAGATGGTGGAGGTGGAGAACAGGCAGGAAGAGGGAATCTACACCCCAGGTGGATCTATCAACATTGGCTAAAGATGGATACCTTTTACTTGGAGTTTGGTGATATGATACAGGTATATTTGTAGGAAGGAGAGCCTTCTATGGGCAGTTTTTATAATATGGCCTCTCTTTTCTCTGAGATGAGAAAGAAAACATGCTCTCAGAATGGATACAAAAGTTAATGGATTTCATGCATGTGTCTTTCTTGTTCATTCATTTGTTCTTATGCCATGCCCTCTGCTAGGGCCAGGAAAAATGACCATGACCAACATGCACAGTGAAGTATCTCAAATCACTCCAGCCATAAGTCAATGCAGCAGTAACAATAAGGCTTTAGCAAAGCAAGCTCTGAGTTCTGCACATCAACATTCAAGCCACCATTAACTACAAAATCAAATTACTTCATTGAGTCATCATTTCTGAGAGAGAGACATCTGGTTATTTTGTTATTTTGGATCTAATACTCTAACATAAGTTTGTTAAAGTTCCGTAATTTTGTATTTAGTTGTAAAAGCATGGTATAAATAGGAGCTGAATTTTATTTTTATTCTGATTATTAATGTATTTATTTTATAATTGTAAATTTTGAATTATAGTAAGTGAAGAACAACTGAAAGAATCAATTCAATTATTTGGGATAATGGTATTCTACACTTGAAAGACACCATCATGGTACCTTGTTTAGACTGTACTTACTCAGATCTACATATCCAATATCCACGTACATTTTAGCAAACACAGATCCTATTGTAAAGCCAATTATTGGACCAATCGCACCCATCCCCTTCAGAATACCTGAAAATATTATAAAACAATTGTATCAGATGCCAAGAATACACGGTCTTAATTCAACATGATTTAAAAAATAGTATTACACAATACATACCTCCAAATTCTTTTTATAACAGGTAAAGAATGACTTCAGTAGCACTACTATTTCAAGGGTAGACCCAGGGAAAGTAATCATGCAACTTATATTTTTGCACATTACCTACATAGAAAGAAGAATGTCCTTCCTTGGCAAAATCATCAATGTAAGAAAACCCCAGTGGCATTATGGGGGTTTCCCCTATTCCACAGATCACATTGCCCACAAAGACATATATCCACATGTGTGACCCAGGTTCCTTTCCACAACCTATTCAAACAAGAGAGTGTTTTATTTCAAACATCAATTTTGTCATGTCTATTAGAAATTCAGCTATTTTAAATGCTTAATTATTGATTTTTTTATTTCTAGTGATTCATATTCACTTTGTAAAATTTTAAAATACAGAGGAGCACAGAGAAAACAATTTTCTTTTGTTTCATTTCAATAGTTATATATCTTCCATTTTTAGTGTGCAAAAATGTGCATAGTATTTACCAAGCACATTATATACCTAAATATCCAGGTCATGTTATAAACTGCCTATACAGTTAACACTATATTTTGATGATTTTCTCATGTCATTAACAATTCTTTTATATCAACATTTTAATGACTAAATAGTAGTGTGTTGAATAACAGGTTCATAACTTATTTAATCAATCTCTCATTTTTTATTACATTTCTAAGTTTTTATTTTTACACAGAAATTTAATGGATATAATTGTAAAGAAGTCCTTGTGCACATTTCTGATTATTTCCTTAAGATTAATCAATAGAGGAGAATTCCTTATTGAATAGGTAAGTACATTTTTGTTCTTTTATATTGAAAATTAATCTCTAGAAGAGTTAGAAAATCACATACTCCCAGTAATACATAAAATGTGATATCCTTTTTCTCCACCTCATTTATTTTTTTTTCCTGTGTAATAGGTAGAAAAATCTTTAGTGCTATAATTTATCACTTACTTTTATTATTAGAGGTAAAAAGTCTTAAATCAGTAAAATAATTTGGATTTTTTTATGAAGAGCAAAGTAACATTATTCAACTATTTATGACACTTTCTGCTTTACTATCTTCACGTGTTCCTTATCAATTTTCTGTTGAATTTATTCTCTTCACTTACCCACTCTTAAATGCTTTTTATATACAATGTGATAATTTCTTGTTAAGTTAGAGGATTTTTTCCAGGACAACCTGAATGCATCCAAATTCACAGACTTAAGTCCTGCAGTTAGCCTTGCAGAACCTGTGTATAGAAATAGTTGGTCCTCCATGTAGGTGAGTATCTTATCCCGTTTTGTTGGAAAAAGACTGCATATAAGTTTTCAAGGGTCAACTGTGTATATTAACACTAATTTTGTCTGTATGTGTTTATAAGGATTAAATGTTTTGCCTATTTGTTTTTAAATCAATTTTGATAATAAATATCACAATAACTGTTGCAGGTATAATTAAATTTATAAATTTTTGAATATCTTTAACTGTCAACATTAATGCTTACCTTTTCCCACTATCTCAGATGATGTTCTATTGAGTGATAGAGTTTGATTAATTAAACAAGTGAATAAGGTTGATGTTGAATTTTCTGATGAATTGATATTGGTTTCTTTAGAATACCTATAACTGTAAGAACATCACTGGATCAAACATTTTCGTTATCTACTGAAAATTTTCATTTCTCCCAGAAATACAAACAATTTTCCCTTTATTTGCATCACTATCTCCTCCAAACTACCAGAATCCTCTTTGACAATTTTGCAACACGTGTTCTAGAAGTGAAGGGTGAAAATGAAAGGGAAGTATTATTAAATTGGTGCAAAAGTAATTGCAGTTTTCGCCATTATTTTCAAAGACAAAAACCACAATTACCTTTGCACCAATCTAATAACTAAGAAATATAATTCAATACTCTGCAAATAAGGTGGCTTATCACCTTGCTATTATCCCAGTACTGCTTATATTCTGATAAATATATGAAATATCTTGGTTTCACCTACTTTATTAAAACTGCTAGCTATATTCATCCTTTGAAATATCTTCAAAGATGGCCAATGTGTCTGACTTTTTTCCATGGAGACACACACACACACACACACACACACGCACACACACACATACACACACACACACAGACACTCTTTCTCCTCTTTCCCTCTTTCTACCTCCCTCTCTCTCTGTTCAGCTCTTCACAACTTAGTAAAAAAAAAAAAATGTAGTCCATTTCAGCTTGATGTGAGAACTTAATGGATATGACACAGATGGAGCCGGAATAGGATAAATGCTGACACCCCAAATTACCAAGGTGCTCTATGAACTCCAAAGGCAGCCTACTGTAGGCCAGGTATTATGCTCAGCTTAAAGAACAGAAATAAAATACACAATTTTAGTACTTGGGGGAGCTAACACTCTATAAGATAAACATATATAATAGAATATATAATCAGTTTAATATACAAGGTCCTGAGTTTTCACAAAGAAAAAAGGAATTATCAGCTTTACCTGGAAGTGCAGGGACCAAGGGAGTAGATAGATGTCATGAGGAGAATGACAGATGAAATGAATCCTGGAGATGCATAGGTTTAATAGACAAAGGAAGAAAAGCTCTCAAGGCTATAGATACAATGTATATTAAATCAATCTAATAACTGAGAAAGATAATCCAATACTCTGCAGATAGGGTGGCTTATCACCTTGCTATTATCCCAAGACTGCTTATATTCTGGTAAATATAAGAAATATCTTAGTTTCACCTACTTTATTAAAACTGCTAGCTATATTCATCCTTTGAAATATCTTCAAAAATGGCCAATGTGTCTGACACACACACATATACATATTTGTATAACATAATATGGCATATTTAGAGAAATGCAGGCCTGGAATGTGGTCCTCAATTGTAGGGAGGAATGGAAGGTTCACCTGTAATAGTTGCATTTAAGGGACATCCTTCTTACAAATTATAAAGAATAAAGAATAATAAATTAAGAAGATTAAAGAGAAAATTAGGAAGTACTGACATTATAGTGTCAGAAGAAGAAGGAAAGGGCGAGCATGATAAAGAGGCCAGGAAGATAGAAAATGAGTAAGGAGAATATGATATAATGAAAATAAGGTAGAGCAGTACCACTATGAAGTTTTTATAAGGGTCAAATATGGAAAAAAAAAAAAAAGAATTAATATGGTGACCTAATAGTGTGATTGTTGGATTTGGCAATGAGTAAGTAATTGGTGTCTCTAACAGAAACTGCTGATTGTCTCTTAATATCCCCTCTTTTCTCCTTCCATAGTAACTGAAGTCAGGCTTTTTAGCTGGGAACATGGCAGCCTGGAGTAATGTCTATTTTTTCCAGCTCTACATATGTGTGTGTGAAATGTAACTAATTTCTGGTCATGTGAAGTCAGTGGAAGATTATGCTTCTGAAAATGTTCCTTAAGCTTCATCCTGTGTGCACTTTGTTTCTTCTACTTGTTCTTCTCTTTTTCCATCCTGTCGCCAGGAAATATATTGCCGCAATTTGGCCCAGAAGGTCAAAGCCATGCAATAGGATTAAAAACAAGCAGAAACATATCATCCTTGGAATGGTTACATTAACTTCTTTGTGAAAAACAAGCTTCCATATTATTTATGCCACTTAAAATTCTTTTCTCATGAGCATCTTACTGTAGTCATAACTGTACAGTGACTTCAAAAAGAACAGCCTCTGTGAAATGATGGTGGGAAAACCTACAGTGTAGTGGGTTAAGTGTTGACGTCTTACTGGGTATAATCAAAATCTTATACACAACAACATAAGGTGTATATGTTATATGAAAAAGTCATGAAGAGTGCTCATTTATTTATATGAAACTGTATACTTTATCTATTGTTATTTGTATTTCAGTCTTTGAAAGCCATGACAAATACAGCAATAAATCAATTATAATGTAGAAAATATAAACCATTTCTATACCTACTTAGTGAGTATTCTTCTCAAAAGGTAACTGCCTACTTAAAAGGATAAAAATAAAATTCTACTACTAATTTACAAATTAACAATAATTAATGGCACAGAGATATTTAACACTTACTATCCCATGAAGAAATGAGGCAAAGCCATAAAAATACTTCCAATTCCCGTAAGGAAAGAACCGATTCCAATTATCTTTGGTCTGTGTAGTTTGGATCCAAAATAACTTGCAAATAAAATCACAAGACAATTTCCTAGAAAGATAACAAAATTATGTTGATACAACTTAGTCCAGTTTTGTGTTTGGTAGAACTAAAGATCCCAGAATGGAGGCAAATTGAGCCCAGTACATAGTACTTTCCCTCAAAGTCCGGGGTATTTAATTGAGAAGATACACTCACCGACAGTAAAGCTATCATTGAAAAATTGTATGGTACTAATAATAAGTAGAGTAAGTTTTACATACAAAATAAAGCACTTGGGTTATTTGGCAATATTATTGAAGAGAAATTTTATTAAAAATCTGGAGTTGACTGGATTGTATAGGAATAAACAAAATCCTGATCTCAGGGAAAGCTAGTCACTCGAGCATTTATTCACTTATTCCTAGTGTTCTTTAAATTTCTATTATGTATGTATGGTAGTATTCAGAGCCAGAACAAGAAAAATTTTAGGGAAAATGTAAAACAGATGGATAGAGGTGTTATTAGAGTATAGAAAGATGAGGAGTTAATTAGGGGCTTCAGAAAAGTTTCCTGGAGGAAAGGTCATTTGAGATTTAAGGTTAGGTATAAATTATTTAAATTAAAAACTGGAAGAAAAGCATTCTAAGTAGACCAATTCAGATGTATCTGGAGCCTCATGTGTAACAAAGAACAATGAACAAGAATTACTGAACACTGGTTGAAAAAAATAGTGTGAAAGGAAAGCACCAAAATGAACCGGCAGATAAAGTCAACAAAAGAAGCAACACATAAATTAAGGATTAAACTAAAAAGAGTAGAAACTAAAGAAAAACATCGTGTTAGTATTTTTATAGGTACAAGGAAAGGTTGTATCCATAAAATCAGAATTGGCATCCTGGAAATAATAAGAGAACAACAAAATATCATTGTAAATTAAAAATATATGAGTTGGAACTCGATAATCAATATGATGGAAGATGGCATCAAAGAAAACTGAACAAACATACAAAAAGTAAAAATTTACAAGAAAAAATGTAAAGGGAAAAATACTCCCCAATTTTATGTATTTATTTGTTTATTTATTAGACAGAGTTTCACTCTTGTTGCCCAGGCTGGAGTGGAATGGAGCAATCTCTGCGCATTGCAAACTCCACCTCCCGGGTTCAAGTGATTCTTCTGCCTCAGCCTCTCAAGTAGCTGGGATTACAGTACAGGCGCCCACCACAGTGCATGGCTAATTTTTGTATTTTTAGTAGAGATGGGCTTTCACCATGTTGGCCAGGCTTGTCTCGAACTCCCAACCTGAGGTGATCCATCCACCTTGGCCTCCCAAAGTGCTGAGATTACAGGCATGAGCCACCGCTGTTGGCCATACCCATCAAACTTAATGTTCATCTTATATATGATTCAGGAGGAAAGAAATAATAAAGTAGGGAGAGAATCAAATCAGAAACAGAAAATAAATAATTCCCTGAGCTAAAGGAAAACACAAGCATTTAGTTGTAAGTGCTTACATTTCTTGAACAGAGGTAATGCAAAACGAGAAAATGAGACCATAGAAATAAAGAGGAGATGCATGTTCAGAGATAAAGAGAAAGTGCATGAGTATGATACTGGTAGTAATTTCTTTCAGGTAAGTTCTCAGCTTTATGCAAAATTTCTCTCTATTTTGATTTAGACTCAGGGCGTATATGTGAGGTTTGTTACAAGGGTATATTTCATGATGCTAAAACTTAGGGTACAATTGAACCTTTCACCCAGGCAGTGAACACAGAACCCAATAGGTAGCTTTTTCACACTTTCCCTTCTCCATTCCTCCCCACTCTTGTAGTCCCCCTGTGTATTGTACTGCAATGATTTCTTATATGAAACATTGAGTGTGATAACACAGTAGATAAATGTTGTAAATATTCTGAGTAAAAATATTTTCAATTTTTAATTCCATACTCAGACAAATTTTTGCTTGACTATGATAATAAACACATTTTTCAATGAGCAAAGGCTCATAAGGTATCCCATGTGTTCAATTCTTTCTGGAAAGTAATAACTACAGTCATGCTGAGTGTTCAAGGAAGATGAGCTCTAGGATATCCTGCAGATACCAAAATTCTTGGATGCTAAAATCTGTTTTATACAATGGCATAGGATTATGTAAAACCTATGCACATTCTCCTTGTCTACTTTAACTCATCTCTAGATTACTTATAATACCAAATACAAAATAAATGCAATGTAAATGGTTACTATAGAGTGTTGTTTTTATATTCGTTTCTATTGTTATAGCACTATTGTTAATTTTGATGTATTTTTGAATAATTTTCATCCACAGTTGTTGAATTTGTGGCTCCGTAACCTGCAGATACAGAAGATTGTCTATTCTTGAACATAAACTCCAGAAAAACTAAAGATGAGACTTGAAGCCACAAGATTCAAGAAACAGATGTAAGCCAAGAAACTAAAGTTATAATTATGTTCAAATCATTGCTGATGAAGAGCTGCAAAGTTTAATAATAACATAAAGAATTCATTTCTTAATAAAAATACATATGGGAAGTTAAAATTTAAAACTAACAAAATTCTAATTATAAAATTCTAGATGCTTTCATTAAGCCTGGAGCATGGAAAAATTAAGGACGTGTAAGATAAAATATCCTCTGAATCACAAAAATTCAGAATTTAAAAGAAAGAGAAGCCTTCCTTTATGGGATTACTTTAAAAATGGCCATTAGTTAAGCATACTGTAAATAAAGTTAAAAGATAATCAGCCAACTTGTAGAAAATATTTGCAATCTATAAAATAGACATAATTTTGGGGTCTCTTTAAATAATTAAAAGGTTAAAAGAAAAAGGAAAAAAGGCAGTGAGCTATCAATTCAGGAAATAAGAAAAAATAATTTTCAATAATTGTATAAAATCTATTTTTAGAGAAATCCAAAATTAAAATTAAGATAACAAATCAATGTCTTCAATGTTCTAAAAACAACTTTTAACCCTAAATTCTGTACCCACTTGGATACTAAATGTCTAACTTAGTTTGCTCCAAAGTGGTTCCTCCCACATAAAGCCACAAAAATTATAGTCCTTTCTCAACCTGTCTTCACACTGGGGCATCCTGAAAACGGGGAGGTAAAACCTTTCAAGTCATTTGTTTGCAAGGAATGAGTTTGTGTAGGATCTGGGTGTTTTCAGCATGTTCACTATCAACAGTTTGGACTAGATAATTTTTTCTTGGGTCTATACTGTACATCGTTGAATGTTTATCAGTATCCTTGGCCTCTATCCATTGGTGCCAGTAGTGTCTCTCCCTACCCGGCAGTGACAAACAAAAATCTATTCAGATACTGCCCGTGGGACAAATTTAACCCCGGCTGAGAACAAGTGGTATAAGTAGCCATCCCCAAACTTTTTGGCACCAGGGTCCAGTTTGGTGGAAGACAATTTTCCATAGATGGGGTGGGTTGGGGGCGGATGGTTTCAGGACGAAACTGTTCCACCTCAGATCATCAGACTTTAGTTAGATTCTCAGAAGGAGTGGGCAACCTAGATCCTTCACATGCGCAGTTCACATGAGGGTTCGCGATCCTGTCAGAATTTAATGCCTCCGCTGATCTGACGGGAGGCAGAGCTCAGGTGATAGATAATGCTCACTAGCCCACCACTCATCTCCTGCTGTGCAGTCCAGTTCCTAACAGGCCACAGATGGGTATTTATGAACAGTTGTTGCTGTTGTTTTACCTCTGCAAACCTGGATTAATTTTTTTTTTAAAGTTACCAATGTCAAAGCCTCCATCAATTAAACCAGCAAGAGAAGAGGATATGCCAAATCTCCTTTCTATTTGAGTGATGGAACTTTTCATAATGCTTGTATTTAGTGTCCTAGCAATATGGCTGAATGACAGGGCTGCCAAGAACATCTGAGAAAAAGCAGAAGAAAAAGAGAAAATTGGTTAATCAAAGAACTCCATAATATTTATAGGTACATAGAATTAAAATAACTTTTCTTCTTTACTTACAAACATTTGTATCATAAAAAGCATGCCTATTTTTCCATATACCAAGTGGTACTTCTCAGGGCTTTTAATATTAGAACTACACTGAAAAAGCATGGTTTTCCAAGTTGGTTACACTTGTCAAATTATTATAGCAGTTCAGTTAAAACTGTTTTTTAAATTAATGCCATTAGCATATTTATAGAAAGCTAGACACTGTTCTCAGATGGCCATGATGGTAAACTATTCTTTATTTCCAACTGACTAGCATAGGCTGTGAAGGGAGTGGCAGTGCATTCTCAAAGAGCATTTCAATGAGGCCAGCTGAAAAATGAAACTTGACATAGGTAAAGGAAAATTCTACGACCAATCTAAATGAGTGACATTTAGCCTAAGATGCAGTGGTTATAGATGTGTTAATTTTCAATTTCATTTTAACAAAATTTATTGATTTATTCTTCCTCTTATAGCTCACATCCACAGCTACACACTAGTTCCTTTTGACCCTACTATTAAAATCTTATTGATTGCATGTTTGTGTTTCCCCAAATTTGTATGTTAAAATCTTAATTTTCAGTGTGATGTTACTGGGGATGGAGCCTTTGCAGAGTAATTAGGTCATGAGAGTAGAGCCCCCATTATGGGATTTGTGCCCTATAAGAAATAAGTCTCTCTCTCTCTCCTCTCTCTCTCTCTCTCTTTCTCTCTATCTCTCCCCTCTTTCTTTCACATGAGGATACAGTAGGAAGATGGCCATCTGTAAATCAGGAAGAAGTTCCTTACAAGAAACCAACCGCACTCGATCCCTAATCTCAGGCTTCTCAGTCTCTAGTAATGTGACATACTAATTTCTGTTGTCTCAGTCACCAAATCTTGGCTATTCTATTAACCTGAACTAAGAGACTACTTCTCATAACCTCCTGCACTCCCAGTAGTCTCTACCACCACTTCTCAACTCAATTAGTGCAACAGCTTCCTGATACAGTTTTCTAGTTCTTCTCCCATCTGCCTAATAGTCTCTTCTAAACTTAGTAGCTAGAGAAATACTTTCAAAATAAGAATTACATTATGCTTCCACTGTGTGTCTTCTCATGTGATTTATAGTAATATGAAGGCTTTCCAATGACTTATAGGGCCATAAATGATCTGTTCTCTCTTCTGAACCTCCCCCAAATAATAATCCCTTTTATCTTTCTAAGCTTACGTTGTTATTCATTTCCTTGCTCATTCCTCTTCAGCTACATTAGACCTCCTTGTTATACCCTGACAATTCCAGATTTATTATATTGTCTCAAATTCTTTGTCTTTGAATTTTGTTTGCAGCAAAAGTTCTTACCCATGTGTTCTTTCTATCACCCTGTCCTTCTTATTCTTATTCTTATTCTTATTATTTTGAGATGGGGTCTTGTTCTGTTACCCAGATTGGAATGCAATGGTGTGTTCTCAGCTCTGCCTCCTGGGCTCAAGGGATTCTCCTGCCTCAGCCTCCTGTGTAGCTGGGATTACAGGTGCATGCCACCACACCTGGCTAATTTTTGTATATTTAGTAGAAACTTGGTTCCACTATGTTGACAAGGCTGGTCTGGAACTCCTGACCTGAAGTGAGCCACCTGGCCTCCCAAAACACTGGGATTACAGTCATGAGCCATCACACCCAGCCCTTACAATGTACTCTTAAACAACAAAAAAGTTTTAAAAAAAGAAATCACAAGGAAATTCAGAAAATATGTAGAGACAAATAAAAACACAGCATATCAAATCTTATGGGAGTCAGTGAAATCACTATTAAAAGGGTAGTTTTTAGTGGTGGATGATTATGTTAAAAACAAGGAAAAATCTCAAATCAACCATAACTTTACCTTTCAAGAAACTAGGAAAATAAAAAAAGAATACAGAACATAAAGTTAGGAGAAGAAAGGATATAATAAAGATTTAGATTAGAGGTGACTAAATAAGAAAACAGCAAAACAATAGAAAAAGTCACCCCAAGAGTTTGTTCCTTGAATATATTAACGAAATTTTCAAACCCCTAGGTAAAGTAGGGGAAAAAAAAAAAGAGAGAAGACTTAATTAGCCAAAATTAGAAATAAAAGAGGAGACTACAATGAATAATTTTATTCCAACAAATTGGAAAACCTAGAAAAAAAGATTCAATTTTTAGAAGCATACAACCTGAATCATAAGTCAGTAAATAATCTGAAAAAGCTACAACTAGAGTGAGCATTGAAGTAGAAATCAAGGACCTTCTGACAAAGAAAAGCCCAGGATCAGATGATTTCACTGGAGAATTTTACCAAACTCTTAAAGCTGAATTGACATTAATTGTTTTTAAACTCCTTCAAAAATTGAAGAAGAGAGTACCTGCCCAAATTTATTCTATTCAGCTAGCATTACCCTGTTACCAAAATAAGATAAAGATACAAAAAAGAAAACTACAGACAAATATTTCTGTTGAATATTAATGCCAAAATCCTAAACAAAATACTAGCAGATTGAATTCAACAGCACATCAAAAGCATATCATGTCATGACCAAGTGGGATGTATACCTGGAATACAAGAATGACTAAACATAAAATAATAATCAATCTAATACATCACATTAAGAAACAACAAAACCACATGATTATCTCAATAAACACAGAAAAAGCATTTGAAAGACATCTACTTTCACTACTAACAATTGAAACAGGGCTAGAAGTTCTAGCCAGAGCAATTAGACAAAAAAAAAAATAAAGGGCATCTAAATTGGTAAAGAGGA
>NW_016107340.1:7127046-7137778 GCF_001604975.1 Cebus imitator | reverse complement strand
AAAAAAAAAAAAAAAAAAAAAAAAAAAAAAAAAAAAAAAAAAAAAAAAAAAAAAAGAAAGAAAGAAAGAAAGAAAGAAAGAAAGAAAAGTCATTCAAATTGGAATAGAATTAAAATTAATACTGTTCATATTTTATATAATAACATAAAGATTCCACCAAAAAACCTGTTAGAATTCATAAGCAAATAGATCAAAGTTGCAGGATATAAATCAACATTCAAAAATTAGTGTATTTCTATGTATTAACAATAAACATCCCCAAAAGGAAATTAACTAAATTCCATTTACTACAGCATTAAAAAAGATAAAACACATAGGGATAAACTTATCCAAAGAAGAGAAATATTTGTACATGTAAACTAGGAAAAAATGAAAGATATAAAGCACAAATAAATGGAAAAACATTTCATGCTCATGGATTGGGAGACTTAATATTGTTAAAACATCCATACTATCTAAAGCCATCTATAGATTCAATGTAATCCCCATCAAAATCTCCATAGCATTTTTATAGAAATAGAGATTAACAACCTAAAACTTATGTAGAATCCAAAGGCACATTGAATAGCCAAACAATCCAGAAGAAAAATTGGATGCTTCACATTCCTGATTTTAAAATATATTGCAAAGCAACAGTAATTAAGATACTGTTGTATTGGCATAAAGATAGATATGTAGACAAATGAACAGAATATAGAGCTCAGAAATAATCACTTGCGTATATGGACAAATTACTTTCAATAAGGGTGCCAAGACCACACAAGAAGGAAGGAGTCACTTCAGCTAATGGTATTGGAAAAACCAGATACTCAAACAGAAAAGAATGAAGTGGAGCCCTTACTTTACACCATATGCAAAATTAACACACAATAGATTAAATACCTAAATGTAAGACCTAAAACCATCAAACTACTACAAGGAAACACAGGAAGAAAGCTTCAGAAAAAGATATATGTTAGGTCAATAGTAGGGGGTTTAAATTTGACATAATCATCTATAATAGTAGAAATAAGTCTAGATCAATATATACAATAAATGTAAGTGCAAAAAGTTGCTAGTTTAAAGGTAAAGATTTTGTGTGTGGGTGGATTTAAAAGAAATTCAGAGGAGAGGTGAAACAAGATGGCAGATAGAAAACTCCACTGATTGTCCACCACCCCACAAAGACACCAATTTAAAAACTATCTACACACAACACAAAAAAAGCACCTTCATTAAAGCCAAAAATTAGGTGAACACACACAGTACATGTTTTTAACTTTATGTTGCTGAAAGAGGCATTGAAAAGGTAGGAAACAGTCTTCTTTTTTTTTTGAGATGGAGTCTAGCTCTGCAGCCCAGGCTGGAGTGCAGTGGCTCAATCTCAGCTCACTGCAACCTCCACTTCCTGGGTCCTGGTTCAAGCAATTCTCCTACCTCAGCCTCCCAAGTAGCTGGGATTACAGGCACAAGACACGATGCCCAGCTAATTTTTGTATTTTTTAGTAGAGATGGGGTTTCGCCATGTTGGCCAGTCTGGTCTTAAACTCCTGACCTCATGATCTGCCTGCCTCAGCCTCTCAAAATGCTGGGATTACAGGCATGAGCCACCGTGCGTGGCCAGGAAACAGTCTTAAATCACTGACAGTGGTTTTTCTCCATTCCCTGGCAGCAGCGATGTGGTGCAAAGAGAATTCTTTTGTGCCCTAGAAGGAGGCAGAGCCAGACAAAAGAATAGAAAGAAATAACATGCAATGGAGCTCTAATACATTGGGCAGCAGAATTTTCAGTGGAAACCTTATAGGCAGGAGAGAGTGGCATGACATTTTTAAAGTACTGAAGAAAGGACCCCAGTGCAGTGGCTCATGCCTGTAATCCCAGCAATCTGGGGGGCTGAGGCAGACAGATCACTTGAGCTCAGGAGGTGGAGACTGGCCTGACCAATAGGCTGAGACATGAGAATCACTTGATCCTGGGAGGCGGAGGTTACAGTGAACGGAGATGGCCCCAGGGCACTCATGCCTTGGAGACAGAGTGAGTCTTCATCTCAAGTAAATAAATAAATAAAGTACTAAAGAAAGAACCTTTTATGCTAGGAGAGTATATCTGGCAAATTTTCTTCAAACATGAAGGAGAAATAAATACTTTTCCAGATAAACAAAAGCTGAGGGATTTTATCAACATCAAGCCTGTTTTATTAAAACATGATACAGGGAGTAGTTTAATCAGGAAGAAAGGGACATTAATGAGCCATAAGAAATCATCTGAAGGTGCAAATTCACTACTACTAGTAAGTACACAGAAAAACACAGAACATTGTAACACTAACTGTGGTGTATAAACTACTGTTAAATCTTAAGTACAAAGACTGAACAAACCAATCAAAAATAATAACCAAAACAACTTTTGAAGACATAGCGAGTAAAATAAGATATAAATAGGAAAATAAAAAGTCAGAAAATAGGGCAATGAAGTTATTGCCTTAGTGTCTTGATTGGTTGTCTTTTTTCTTGTTTGCTTCTTGGTTTGTTTATGTAATCAGTGTTAAGTTGTTATCAGCTTAAAATGATTAGCTGTAACATAGTATTTGCAACATCAGGGAAACTCTCTAGGGCATTGGTCTAGTCTGGGCAAAAATGTCCTGAGTAATATCCCATAAGCACAGAAAGCCCAAGCAAAAATGAACAAATGGAATTATATTAAGTTAAAAAGCTTCTGCACAGCAAAGGAAACAATTAACAAAGAGACAACCCACAGAATAGGAAATATTTGCAAACCAATCATCTGATAAAAAATTAATAATCAGATTATATAAGGAACCCAAACAGTTCTAAAGAAAACGGTCTAAAAATTTGATTTTAAAATAGGTAAAAGATTTGAATAGACCTTTCTCAAAAGAAAAGATATACAACTGGAAAAAAGACATATTAAAAGGTGTTGAATATCATTGATCATCAGAGAAATGCAAATCAAAACTACAATGAGATGTCATCTTCCTCCATTTAAAATGGCTTATATTCAAAAGACAGGGAATAACAAAAAGTGACAGAAGTTTGGAGAAAAGGGAACCCTCATACACTGTTGGTGGGAAAGTAAATTTGTACAACCACTATAGAGAATAGTTTGGAGGTACTAACAAAACTAAAAATAGAGCCACCATATGATCCAGCAATCCCATTTCTGAGTATGAATCCAAAAGAAAGGAAATAAATATATCAAAGAGATATCTGCACTTCCATGTTTGTTGCAATGGTATTCACAACATCTAAGAATTGTAAGCAATCTAAGTTTTCATCAGCAGATAATTGGATAAAGAAAATATGGTACTTATGCACAATGGAGTGTTAGCCATAAAAAAAAAACCCAAGATTCATTTGCAACAGCATGGATGGAACTGAGGGCATCATACACTGGGGTCTGTTTGGGGGGGCGGGGGCAAGGGACGTACTGCAGGGATGGGGGTGGGGAGGTCAGGGAGGGATAACATGGGAGAAATGCCAGATGTAGGTGATGGGGGGATGGAGGCAGCAAACCACATTGCCATGTGTGTACCTATGCAACAATCCTGCATGATCTGCACATGTACCCCAGAACCTAAAGTACAATTAAATAAATAAATAAATGAAATAAGTCAGGCACAGAAAGACAATCAACACATTTTCTTATTTACTTGTGGAATCAAAAATTAAAACAATCTAACCCATGGAAATAGGGAGTAAAGTATGATACCAGAAGGTGGAAAGGGTGGAGGGGTGTGAAGGGACATGGGCATGGTTAATGGATACAAAAAAAAAGAATGAATGAATAAGCCCTAGTATTTGATAGCACAATATGGTGAGTGTAAACAATAATAATTTAATTGTGTAAGTTAAAATAGCTAAAAGAGTATAATTGGATTGTTTATAACCCAAAGGATAAATGTTTGAGGGGATAGATACTCATCTTTCATGATGTGATTATTACACATTGCATGCCTGTATCTTAACATCTCATGTGCCTCATAAATATCAAAAATTAAATAAATGTTGACATAAAAAAGTAAAATTTAAAAAAAATGAAACTTAAAAATATTTATGTGCTTTAGAGGTATTCCTAAATCATAAGGAATGACGATCATTGTAAATAGAAAGAAAATATAGCTAAAAGAAAATACAGCTGTATAAATAAGAGCCTGTAAGACTTAGAAAAACATCATTACGGCTTTTCATAGAGAAGGTCTCTACCTATTGAAGTTTATCAACTGAAAAGATAAAATGGTTATAAAAATATACTTAATAGCTACAAAATACAGTAGTCAATAGGACTATATTTCTATTGTTCTCATGATAGTGTGTGAATTCTCATGAGATCTGATGGTTTTATAAGAGGCTTCTCCCTTTGCTTGGCTCTCACTTTTCTCACCTGCCACCTTATAAGACCTGCCTGTTTTGTCTTCTATCATAATTGTAAGTTTCCTGAAGCTTCCCTAGCCATATGGAACTGTGAGTCAATTAAATGTCTTTTCTTTATAAATTACCTATTCTTAGGTATTTCTTCATAGCAGTGTGAACATGGACTAATCGAGAAACCACACAAGCAAGAAAAGAGCAGAATAAAATTTGTAAACAATTCAGAGAAAAAAGCAATCTAAATTTCTGTGCCTTGTATAATTATTTATCCAAAGTGAAGGAGAAATAAGGGCTTTTTCAGATAAATAAAAATTAAAGTAGCCTGGGCTTGGTGTCTCATGCCTATAATCCCAACATTTTGGTAGGCCGATGTGGATGGATCACCTGAGGTTGGGAGTTTGAGACCAGCCTGATCAACATGGAGAAACCCCATCTCTACTAATAACACAAAACTAGCCAGGCATTGTGGCATATGCCTGTAATCTCAGCTACTCGAGAGGCTGAGGCAGGGGAATCACTTGAACCCAAGAGGTAGAGATTGTGGTGAGCCAAGGCCAAGATTGTGCCATTGCACTCCAGCCTGGATAATGAGAACAAAATTCCATCTAAAAAAAATCAATTTAATTCATTGGCAGTTATATCTGCCTTGAAAGATGTTGAAAAAAAGTTTTTTAGAGAAAAAGAAAGTAATATAGGTCAGGAACTCAGAACACCATAAAAAGGACGTATTGAAAAATAGTGAAAGTAAAATAAAAAGTATCATTTTTTAATTCTTAATTGATCTAAGATATGAGAGCTGTTGAAAATAATAGTGACAACAATGAATTTAATTATGTTTCTTTATGTATGTGTCTCATGTATATACTCAAGTGAAATGAATGACAACAATGATACAAGAAATGGTAGAAAAGTATTAGAAATACTTTGTTATTATAGGTTACTCACACTATCCATGCAGTGGTATGGTGTTACACAAAAGTGGGCTCAAATTACTTGTAATTGTTCATCCCAAATGACAGAGCAACTTCTACAGAAGTAAAGGAAAAAAAGCCTAGGGAATATGCTAAGAAAAAAAATTAAAATTATATAAATCACTCAGTTTAAATCACAAAAGGCAGAAAAAAAGAGGAAGATAAAATAAGAAAAAAAAGGGCAACAAATAGAAAATTAATAAATGTGGTAGATATTAATCCAGCTACAGTTACATGCCACACAATGACATTTCAGTCAATGGTGGACTGCATATGATAGTGCTCATATAATATACAGTTTTACTTTAGCTTTTCTATTTCTAAGTATATTTAGATACACACATACTATTGTGTTACAATTTCTGCAGTATTCCGTACAGTAACATGCTGTACAGTTTTGTAGGCTTGAAACAAAGGCCCATACTACATAGTCTAGGTGTATAGCAGACTATATCTTTTAGATTTGTGTAAGTATACTCTATGTCTATACAATGACACAATTGCCTACCAATGTATTTCTCAGAATGCATCCTTGTTATTAAGTGATTGCATGACTGTATATCATAATCACTTTTAACACTAATGATCTAAATGCATCAATTATAAAACTAAGATTATAACCTTGGATCAAATAAGATGACCTAACTATTATGTTGCCTACATGAAGCTCACTTTAACTATAAAAGCAGACATATATAACCAAGTGCTCCCAATTTTCTAAGAAAAAGAAAATAAGTTATTACTATTATTTTATCTTATTTTCCCTTTTCCCCAATTCCCCTTCTCCCCACTTTCTACTTAGCACTTTAGAAATGCATTTATAACTTTTTACTCCCCTTCACCAAACACTCTCTACAGGGCAAGTTTGTTTACATGCTTAGAAGCTGCAGACCAAAACTCTCACCTACCAGGGGTTTGTTCTGAGAGACAACAATTAATCTACAACTCAGAGTGTGTCTACTATAAAACTCTCCCACCTGCAGAGTTTCAGTCACCTTTCCAACCTAGTTCTGCCCACAAAGGCCCCAGCAGTATTCAGCTTGACTGCCCAGTAGATAAGGTCCTGAGGTAATTTATGCAGACCCCCACCTGTTTGTTTACTCCCCTGAATGCCATTCATGTCAACACCGTCTTAAAAATACCTGCTTTCTGCTTCAAAAGCAAAGCAGTACCCCTTAGGCAAGAAATCTATGTTTGTTTCTACAAGATAGCTTTGGAATAAAAAGTCATATTCTTTATACTAAACCTCATTCTTGTTAATTGGACTCTGCAAGAGGTGAGTGACAAGCCCTGCATTTTGCTTACATATATATCACAAGTACATGATAGAGAAAAATGCTTTATGTTAACCTTAATCAAAACAAAGCAGAACTAGCTAAATCGATTTTAGACAGAACAGCCTTCAAAGCAAGAAAATTATCAGAGATTTAAAAAGGCATTACATAATAATAAAGTGATCAATTTTCAAATAAGCCATAATAGGTTTTAATATGGAAGAACCCAACAACAGATCATCAAAATATTGAAAGTGAAATGAATAGAAATATTAGGTGAGATAGATAAATACACCATTATAATTAGAGATTTCAACATTCCGCTATGAGAAATAGACAGATCCAGTGGGCAGAAACAGAAAGGACAGAGTTGACCTAAACATCATCAATTAACTAGAATCATATTTATATATACAGAGGAATGTATATACTGCATATAACTTCATCCAACAACAGCAGCGTATACATTCTTCTTAAATTCACATGGAGGATTTGTCAAAATAGACCACATTCTGGGCCACAAAACACCAAAGTTAAAAGAATAGTAATCATATAGCATCTGCCTTCATATTCCATTAGTATTTAACTAGAATCAGTAACAGAAAGATAATGGGAAAATCCCAAATATGTGAAGACCAAATAACACACTTTCATGTAACAAATGGTCAAAGGAAATTGTAAGAGAAATTTAAAACTACTTTGAACTAAATAAAAATAAAAACACAAGTTAACAAGATTCTTGGGATGTAACAAAACAATGCTTAAAGGAAATTTTATTGCACTGAATACACATATTAGAAAAAAAAACCTAACATAAATATCTAAAATTTCTACCTTAGGACACCTGAAGAATAGTAATAAATTAAATTTAAATTAAGTTGGGTAAATAAAATAATAAAAATGAGCACAGGAGTCAGTAAATTAAAAACAGGAAATCAATAGAAAAAAGTACAAAACAGAAAGCGAAATCTTTGAAAAATCAATAAAATTGTTAAGCCTCTAGCCATGGTAACTAAGAAAAAAAGAGGGAGGACACAAATTACTAACACCAGAAATAAAAGATGAGATATCACTACAGATCCCATGGATATTAAAAGGATAATAAAGAAATACTATAAACAACACTTTGTCTATAATTTTAGTAACATATAAAATGGCCCAATTTCTTGAAAGACGCTATCAATCCAACCTCATCCAAGAAGATCTGAATAGACTTAATTTAATAAAGATGAATTCATACTTAATAACATTTAAAATAGTAAGAACCAGGTCCAGATGATTACAATGGTGATTTCTATCAAACATTTAAAAAGGAAACTATACTAATGCTCTATAATTTTTTTCAGAGAACAGAGCATTAGAAATACATTTAATCTCATTTTATAAGGCCAGGCTTGCCCTAACACCAAAACCATAGAATGATATTAAATATTGCAACAAAAGAAAACTACAGACTAATTTATCTCATAAACATAGGTTTAAATATTCTCCACAAATATTAGCAAAAAAACCCCTAAGAATCCATGAAAAGAATTGAACAGCATGACTGAATGGGATTTTTCCCAGGCATAAAAAGCTGGTTTGTCATTTCAAAATCAATTTATATAATTGATTCATCACATCAGTAGGCTATAAAAGAAAAAATCACATAATCATATTAATCAATTCAAAAGAATCATTTGATAAAAACCCACACTTGTTTATGACAAAAACTCCCAATACATTATGAATAGAGGAAAATGTCTTCAACTTTATAAAGATCATCTACTAATATACTACAGATAACATTATATTTAATGGTAAGAAACTCAAAACTTTCCTATTAAGATCAGTAAGAAGGCAAAGATGTCCCGTTTCCCCACTGCTTTTGAACATAGTACTGGAAATCCTAGCTAATGCAATAAAACAAGAAAAAGGAATAAAATATATACAGATAGGGAAGGAAAAATAAAGTCTTTGTTTGTAGATGTCATAATTGTCTATGTAGAAATTCTGAAAAAAATTAACAGAAATAAAAAAGAAGAATTCCTGTGATAAGCAATTTTAACAAAGTTGTGGAATATAAGTTTTCATACAGCAGCCAATAGATTTCCTATATACCAGAAATGAACAAGTAAAATTTGAAATTAAAAACTCAGTGCCATTTACATTAGCAGGAATACTTAAGTATAATTTTTTCTTAAGTGCAAGATTTTTGTACAAAATTCTGAGTTTAAAAATTTAAAAAGTAAATATTTTGTGTTTATCTGTAGGAAAATTCAATATTATAAAAAATTCAGGCTTATCAACTTGATGTACGTTTGCAATACAATTATGAACAAAATTTCAACTACTTTTGTGAATATTGACAAACTGATTTAAAGTTTATATGGTGAGGCAAAAGATCCAGAACAGTCAACATAATATTGAAGGAGAAGAACAAAGTTTAGAGACTGATAATACTAGACCTCAAGACTTGCTATAAAGCTATGTTAATCCAAAGAGTGTGGTAATGATGAAGGAATAGACAAATGAACCAAAGAACGAATAGCCCCAAAATAGATTCATATAAACAAGTCAACTGACAAAGTCCTTGACAAAGAAGCAAAAGCAATAAAGCAATGCAATGGAGAAAATACAGGCTTTTCAACAAATGGCACTGGAACAACTGGACATCTGCATGCAAAACAAATGAGTCTAGATGCAGTCCTTATACCTTTCAAAAGGAATTTAAAATGGATCACAGACCTAAATGTAAAACGCAAAACTCAATACTCTTAGAAATTAAAACTTTAGAGGAAATCTATATTACCTATGGTTTGGTGATGACTTTTTAGATGAAACACCAAGGGTATAATCCATTTAAAAAAAAAAAAAATGGTTGGCCGGGCGTGGTAGCTCACACCTGTAATCCCAGCATTTTGGGAGGCCGAGGCAGTAAGATCACAAGGTGAGGAGTTCAAGACCATCCTGGCAAACGTGGTGAAACCCCGTCTCTACTAAAAATACAAAAAAAAATAGCTGGGCATGGTGGCACATGACTGTAATCCCATCTACTAGGGAGGCAGAGGCAGGAGAAGCGCTTGAACCCAGGAGGCGGAGGTTGCGGTGAGCGGAGATCGCCATTGCACTCCAGCCTGGGTAACATGAGTGAAACTCCGTCTCAAAAAAAAAAAAAAAAAAAAAAAAAAAAAAAAAAAAAAGCTGGCAAACTAGACATTGTTAAAATTTAAAACTTCTGCGTTGTGAGATAAAATTTAAGAGAATAAAAAGAGAAGTCACAGACCGAGGGAAAATATTTGCTAAGGACATTTCTGATCAAGGTCTTTTCCAAATGATAAAGGACTCTTAAAACTCAAAAATAAGGAAACAAACTAATTGAAAAATAGATCAAAGACTTAACAGACACCTCACCAGGAAGACATACGGATGACAAGTAAGCACATCGATTTTATGCCTCACATTCTATGTTATCAGGAAAATGCAAACTAAAATGACAGTGAGATACCACTATACACCTATTAGAATTGCCAATATTTAAAACACTGACAATAGCAAATGTTGGCAGGCATATGGAACAATAGGAATTGTATATGCTGTTGAGAATAAAAAAAATGGTTCAGCCATTTTGGAAGCCAGTTTGACAATTGCTAACAAAATTAAACATACTTTACCATATAATCTAGCAATCACACTACTTGGTATTTACCCAAAAGAGCTGAAAACGTATGTTCACATAAAAACCTGCACACAGATGTTTATAGTAGTTTTATGTATAATTGCCAAAACTTGAATGTAATCCAGATGTACTTCAGTTTGTATATGGATAAACAAACTGATATATCCAAATAATGAATTTTATTCAATGCTAAAAAATCAGCTACAAAACCATACAAAACTATGAAGGAGCCATAAATACATGTCATTAAATGAAAGAAGCCAGTCTGAAAAGTCTACAGTGTAAGAATTCAATTACAACCTGCCAAGCGCGGTGGCTCAAGCCTGTAATCCCAGCACTTTGGGAGGCCAAGGAGGGTAGATCACGAGGTCAAGAAATCGAGACCATCCTGGTCAACATGGTGAAACCCCGTCTCTACTAAAAATACAAAACATTAGCCGGGCAAGGTGGCGCGTGCCTGTA